>NC_056602.1:20114183-20334183 GCF_018340385.1 Cyprinus carpio | reverse complement strand
TTTCTCAAACTGTGCTACAGTTCAGACACAGAGGAAAGTCATTGTGTTGAAAGCTCAAGGTCTGCCTGAATAGACGCCTGGACATATCAGTGACCTGTGACCAATGACTAGTGACCGGTGCTTGTTTGATTTCCGTTCCTCACTGATGCCGAATCAAACAAGCTCTGTTGTGCCAGTGGTCAATACGAAGTACTTACTGTCAGTGCGTTAACACAGTCTGCAGAAACATATAATATGTTGTAGCAAGAGTGAGTGTCATACTGTTAAGGCAACACATCAGGAATATTTCTCTTTCTACCCCTGTTCAAGTTAGCCCTGACTCCAGCTCAAATATGGATGCTGGGCCGTAATGTACTGTCTCAGGGTGGGACTAATTTTACTAGTACTTTAGTCATTCTGCAAATATTTGCAGCTTAGAGAGAGAGATGGAGGTGGTCAAACATAAAAAAAAAAATAATATTCAATTATATATTAACTACATTTTTTGCTGTCAAAACAGTGGTTCGGAATTTTTAAAAAATAATAATAATAAATATATGTATGTATGTATTTATGTATATGTATATATGTATATGTATTTATGTATGTGTGTATATATATATATATATACATACATACAAACATAAATACACACACACACACACAGTACAGGTATATATATATAGTATGTGTGTGTGTGTGTACATAAAATTGTACTTCAGAGCAATAGCTAAAGGCTTTACCCTTTACCTCTGAATCAGAGATATATTAATCCGTAAAGAAACTTAACACACACAAAGCTTTCACACACTCTCCAGACATTACTGTACATTCCTCTTTGCCCCCTCTCTCCTCTCTTCCAGTGTGGGAAGAAAAATTAATCCATTGAAAAATGCATTTCGTAATACTGTATGTGAAAATGAGACCATTTCAAATAAAAAACTGCAGAGATTTAAATAGACATGGTCCGAAATTATATTCAAAATTCAAATTGCATTCAAAGTCAACTAGTTCAAATATTCTGTTTATACTGCGAATTACAATTGAATTCACTTCACTGTTGCAGTTTAGTAACCAAGGAGATCGCTTTTCGTCCCTGTTTTCTCTGTTCAGACATATTTTTAAAAAGAGAAATATTTGAATTTAACTTTTTTCCTTTTCTTTCTTTGTTTTAAAACTAAACTCCTTACCTGCCAATTCAGAGAATGAAACGGTGAAGCGGGCAAGATGATGATGACAACGATGATGATGATATTATAACATTAAAACAAAAATTAAAAAGTCAACAAAGAAATCCAGCGTATCTGAACAGGTTTGGCTGGCTCACGAGTGCCGCACACAGGCTGTGAAGCGGATGAAGAGGCTGAGACTTAAATGGAAGTTGTAGACTTCTTCTAGAAGATGGAGGGAGTGACCCACAGCAAACTCTGCACACATACAGAAGAGAGTGAAGTAACAGCCCTCCCTCTTTCCTCTTCTCTCAGACCCTGATACCTTGTAGAAGTGGACACTCATTAACAGTGGTAGTGTTTACGGCCTGCCCAACTTCCCCAAAATGCCTAAAGACACCCACCCCTTTTCAGACCAAAACAGTACACACAATGAAGAAATGATTGTTTCTTGCACACACACACACTCAAGTATTACTCACTAGCAAAGTACTATGACGTTATTGCTTAAAGCTTCTCCTACTTACAAGACCTGAAGGAATCTCACTGCCCTACTTTGCATCCGTCTTACTGACCAAGACTTGCTTTTACAACGAGCAGTCAAACAAAACAAAACGACTGGAGCAATCAAAGAGACTCTTTCATATGTCTTCTCTAAAATTCCAGAAGAGATTGCTGAGAGTTGTCACAAACTTTGCTCTGGAAGACTGTAATCAGTCAGATATTTCAATTTGAAAGTAAATATTTGTCATCAGATAATTCCATATCCAAATTATCTATGCAGTGCTCTTAACATTAACATTATAGCTCCATTAATGCACTGTATTTTGTCAGTTAAACACAATTTAAGAGAAACATCTGAGACAAAAGTTGACAATCAAAAGAATCAGTCCTGTAATGAGCAATAGTATTTTATATTTTATTCACCAGCATTACTAACTCAGTACTTCCACATTTTCTACAATCTGCATCCACAGAATTTAAAGTCTTCACAAGCATCAATTAAAAAAAAAAACACAGGTGTCAGCACTAATGAGGAGACACAACAAGCAGATTACTGGCAGAGGTCGAGGTCACAGGTCAGGTGTCAAATTAACCACGAAATTCAACGTCAGAGATCATATGACATGTTTTAAAGGAACTATTGAAGCAGAAAAGACATGAATTATCCAAGCTGATAGCATCTGAGCATCTTTTAACACATAGTTCTGCGTTGGACCTAAAATTACCCCCTTTCTTTTCATTTTGTATCACATTTCAGAATAAAATGCATGTGAAAGTGTCATTAAGCAGCCAGATGGAAAGCACGAAAGAGCTAAGTGATCATGGAGGTGATGTGGTGTATCACACGAGTTGGAAAAAGCGCTGTTGATCGCTGTGGGGAAGAGGAAAGAGTGAGAGACTTTCATGTGACTTCTAGTAGATTCTGGATTTTGGCCCAATGCACACAGTCTGAGGTCTTCACTCCTCTACACTCGGGTCTGGGGTTATGGCCAATATAACAACACAGGATTCACACATAAGCTGGATCATGCTGGTTAAAAGTTTGACACAATCATGTTGAGATCATGCTCAAGAGCTGCTGTCATTAAGGCAAATGGGGAACTTGGTCCTCATTTTAACAAGCACTGATGAAGCCACGATACTGATTAGTGGGAACTGATTTCAGAATAAGACAGACAACTTCAATCAGACAGCTGTTTGAATTAATTTATAATTTCTAAGCACTTCCTGCACATTCCTCAAAGAAAAAAAGCCTGGATGTGATGTAGTATCAGCTCTGTGTGATTTATACTGTTGTACATCAGAAATGGGAGAGACTGTGAAACCCACTGAAAGGCATAATTGGACTTTGCAAGGTCAAACAGAGTCGGATAATAACGAGGAAAGGAGACACAAAGAGGTAAAGATAAGGGTGCGTTATTCAGTATGTGGCCACTGAGATTCCATAAAACATCCAAGAGATCCAGCCATCAAAGGATCCCTGCTGTCTGAGATCTCCCACAGATCTCACATGCCCTCCTACAGTGATATCTGCGTATGCAACCCAACTGAATGAATTCAACTCTTCTTACATAACATTTCATTTCCTCAATCGACAGGAAAAGCAAGAAGGGTACAGGAACTCCTCAATTTTTAAGATTAATTAAAGCCGTATTTCATAACCAAATATACAGTGGGGTCCACTACTGAAAAATATTGTAAATATTGTATATATATATATATATATAGATAGATAGATATAGATATATATTGCATGTGTAGGTGATTTATTTTTCATTACAAATACAATGATAAGCATATCTATTCAAGTGAAAAGTTTAACTAAGTTTAATTAAGCCTGACTTTTGTTTTGGTTTTCTCAGGCTGTTTGAACGATTTATGAATGTACAGTAAAGTCAGACCTTGCTGCTGGATTCCTAAAGTAGTACAGTTTTACAGCTCTGGTTCATTTCTTCTGCCTGCCTGAAGCCAACCCGACATGAGTAGAGCACCTGACCCATTCCAGCATAATGCGCTCTGTGATTTCTGCTTGTGAAAGAAAGAAAAAAGCATTAAGACTGTGAAGAATGCTCCTGCTTTCTAAGCCATCATAAAACACTTTCCCCTCCTCTTTTCTCTCTGTCATGCACCCCTAATACCCTTTTATCTCCACAGCCTACGTCACACTTTGACGTAGACAGAGGATAGAGGAGGAGGGTTACGATGTGACCCTTGACCTCTGAGCTTACTACTGTGGCCCATTAACAACAAAGCCTGTGAACCAAAAGTAATATATGCGGAGCTCGATGGCTCAGCCGTCATTATGAGGATTTTATTAAACCGTTTAGGTTAGTGTTGAGAGGAATGTGTCTCAAGTCTGGAAATTCCACACAAGACTAAAGCCAAAGTAGACTGAGCCTAAACCTTGTTATCCTGAAACAATGACACATTGGGCATTTCTGTAAATGTAAATGTACAGTATATATGTATGTTTATTGTAAAATTAAAATTTGTTGTTTGAATTTGAAAATATAAGCTCTAAAATGACTTGCCTCATATATATATATATATATATATATATATATATATATATATATATATATATATATTTGCCTCTATATATATATATACCAGTATTGATACCAGAGCCAAGTAATTTCAGAGCTTATATTTTCAAATTCAAACAACAAATTTTAATTTTACAACAAACTGTTACCACTCTTTTCTATCAGACAGTTAAATATGGATTTTTATACAATACAGGCTATCATATTAAATAGCAGGCATAATCAAAACTACATATTGTTATTGCTTAAAATGTGATATTTACAGTTTGCCTTTGGGAATAAAAACACCAAAAGCTAACATACAGTCTGCAAAAAAAAAAAAAAAAAAAAAAAAAAAAAAAGGTATAAATATGTAATTTAGAAAAAATAAAGTAAAAAATAAATTTAAATAAATATACATATCTATCTATCCATCCATCCATTTCAAATATATCAATCGATATTTCGACCGATATATTGGAAACTGTACTGTTACGGCTAGTTTTTTTTATTATTATTATTATTATTATTATTATTATAAATCTGTATTTAATTTTTCCCAATTCAAACAAGCAATATGTACTCTATAAAAACACAAAAATATATAATTATATAAATTTAAAAGAAATTTAGGAAAACAGGTATCAAAACAAGAAAATAAAACTTACAAGAGAAATTTGGTTTAAATTTATTAACAGAAATTAACATTTATTTATAACATGGGAATGAGACCTCTCATAAACACATGGCACAATCAAATTATATACATTCCATCAGGAGAACAGTGCAGACACATAAAGGAAGAGGAGAGAATACGGTGACCGACAACCTAAAAACAACCCCTGACCGGGCTTCCACTGACCAAACAAGAAAACAAAATGTGCTCAAAGTTAAAAAGCCTCTTAAAGAAACACTGCTGTTTTCAAACAAAAAGGCAAAGCTACAATTCATAATACTACCTATTTAACACAAAATCAATCAGGAGTCTGTCAGGAGTCGTCTAACACAGTGCTAGGCTAAGCGGTCTGTCCTCTGTAATAAAACGTGAACACAATGTTTAACAAAGATGTGTAGTTTCTCCCATATTCCTGGTTCTCTTCACAACAAAGATAAAATCTCTATCTTGCTTTTCAGCAGCTTAATAGTGCTTTAAAGCTAATTGCACATAATGATATACACTTGTTTCTCTTCATTTAGTTGTATTTGTGTCTATGCACATATTAAGAAGTCAGGTTAAAACAGACATCTTCGGTTCAGTTTTCATTTAAACTTCTTTTTGTCAGCTTATTTTCAAGACTTTCTACACACTGTCTGTGTGTGTGTGTTTGTGAGATGGAGTTTAACCAGGGGTTAAGAGTTCAGTGGCCTGTCAGGTAATCCTGCGTGGAGTCGGAAGCAAAGGAGTCCGCATCCTCATTGTCAGAGTCGTCGCTGCTGTCATCTGCGGCCGGCTCTCCGCTCAAAGCAATTCGTGCGTAGTCATCCGTGTCAATGGACTTACAGAAGTGAATGGCGTATTTTAGTTTCTCCTCCAAGACTAGCTTACAGGAGTAGCGAGGCAGCTTGAGCAGGAAGAAGCAGGTGTAGGACTCTGGGAGGAAGTGGTCCGGGGGATTGTATTTGTCCAGCACCTGGTCAAATAGGAAAAATACTCTAAAAATTAGCATATTTATTTGTACATATAGAATTTATCTAACATTCATATACATATACATATACATATACACAGAATCATGTTTCTGCCATGGAATAAAAAAAGATAATTGAACCTTTTTATCTTTTATTTTTCAAAATTGTAATATATAAATATAAAATTGCAAAAATATGAACTCACAAATCTGAGAAAAAAAAAAGAATGGTGACAAACTCTAAATTGACTTTTCTTAGAATTTTGAGTTTACATCTCATAATTCTGTCATTTTTCCTCTGCATTCTGAGTTTACATCTTGCAATTCAATTCTTCTTTTAAAAAAAAAAAAACGTAATAGTGATCTCACAATTCTGATCTTTTTTCAAGATTTTATATCTTGCAATTCAGAGTTTATATTGCGCAATTCTGACAATTATGAGAAAAATACTCTATACTATATAAATGCAGAATTGCTCAATAAAACAAGTATAATTATGCAATTTAAAAAAAAATCAAATCAAATTTAAAATACATGATGTTCTTTTGAACTTTCTACTCAAATGTTTTACAGTTTCTGCAAAAGAAATATTTCATTTCTGATAATAATATGAAATGTTTCTTGATCTAAAAATCAGCATATTAGAATGGTTTCTGAAGGAGCATGTGACATTGAAGACAAACTACATTTTAAACTATTTTAAAACAAAAGTTACTTTTAAATTCGTATAATAATTCCCAACATTACTGCTTTATAGTTTTTTACTATATTTTTGATCAAATAAATGCAGCCATGGTGAGAATGGGAGTGCATATATACATATATATGCGGTTAAGTAGATTTAATTTAATTTTTGGGGAACGGTCCCTTTAAGTGACACTTTTCAGAGCCACAAGTTACCTGCACCACAAAGTCTCGTCCACGGAAGTCTGCGATGGTCCTGGGGAGGCGCGTTCGACCCCAGACGAACCTGAGGAAGAGCGAGCGTTCCGTGTTGGAGAAAGACTCCATCACCTCCCAGAACCACTGGATGAGTGGAGCAGTTGGTTCCACCCCCTTATATGTGGCCACTGATTTGAGCAGGTGCAGGGGGATGTCCGGACTGCCACACACCTAAACAACACAAACAAGTGATGTGGAGTCAAATAAGAATTCAGGATGACATTTGCTCAGTCTGCGTTTATGACACACTCACCATGGTCTCCAGCTCATAGCCAGTAAAGAGAGAGAGCAGAGGCACCGGTACCACACGTGCCATACCTTCCCTTACTGCAGACACCTGCTCATCGAACTCATGCAGCCTGGAGAAACAAAACAACAAATCCATTTGATGCACTTTTCATTCCAGAAAATTGGTTGGTAACATTTTTTTCAGGATATTATTCACACCTGTAATTTATTGCTAGCCGCACATATTCGCTGCGGTTCTCCAGGCTGATGTGGGAATGTTTGGAGCTGAGCTGGACTTCCTGTCCACAGGCACTGGGCACAGTGAAGGGCAGAGGCATAGCTTCAAACTCCTCTGCAGACGCCTCATTATCTCTGATATACATCAGACCGGGAATAAAGTCCTTGTCCACCTAACAAACACAAAAAAGGGTCAGATGTAAAATACTGTGAAAAGCAAGCAAGCAAATCTTTAATGTTGTTTAAAAATATTTATCATTTCAAATAAATGAATGAAAAAAAAAAGAAAAAAAAAGAAATGTTCCTTAAGCACCACATCATATTAGAATGATTTCTGAAGACTGGAGTAATGGCTTCTAAAAATCAAGCTTTGTCATCACAGGAATAAATTACATTTTAAAGTATTGTTATTTTAAATTGTAGTAGCATTTCCCAATATTTCTGGTTTTACTGATACTGATTTTTTTTTTCTTTTTTGATAAAATAAACAGCATTGATGAGCATACAAGACTTCATTAAAAAACATAAATACATAAATAAAACAAAACAAAACACAAGTAAGTAAGTATTATTAGTATTCTGAATGGCATATTTAAAAGTTTGCCACTTTCAGATTCGGGTACCAACAAATCTTCAAATTGCAGTATGATGATCTGAGTGATCTAGCAGGAGTATATTTTGCGGAGGAGACTGTCTCCATGACCTAGATTCATTCAACAAAAATGACTGCAGATAGTCTAAACCTGTGCAAATGACTACAGAAAAGGAATGAAAAGAATGTGTGGGTGTTCTTGAGTGCATCACGGTCAGTGTCTCACTGTTGTCTTGTGCTCAGTAATCTTTCTCTTTAACCTTTCTAATATCTCCAGGCAAAAGCAACGAACAACAGCTGCTCTGTGAGCAAGAGACGTCCTGCGCTGAGAAACGGCATCACTGCAGACGTCTCAGCAACACATGATCTCAGCGTGAATGCAGGAGACGCATACACTCACATTCATTTTTACACATCACACGTGCATTTGCACACACCCACCCACCCACTTCACTCTGCATCTCAAACAGCACATCTCAGAGATCAATAAAGGAAAAAAAATGGTATCTGAAAATGATATCTGAACAACTGCTGAGAAACGAGAAATGTCTTACTGTAGCACAAACATACCACATAGACTTAGAGAAAGCTGCTTACAGTACATATGCATTAGAGGCAGTAGGTTTTTGGCTGTCATCCATGTCAGCTGACCACCATTAAAGACAAATGTACAGAATGCATGTGCTCTGGTATGTACTCTAATTACTGTCTTTTGCATAAATTCAAAAGGGCTTGCTGTAAGCTCCAACTACAGACAGACTTACCATGTCATGTAATCAATGTAATGCTGAGGGGTATTCCAGAAAGCAGGGATAACTCTTGGTTGAATAATCTAAACCTTATTACTCATTGTTATCGGTTGCAAAATGTGGCTGGAAGTTCGTCCAGTCACTAAAAATGTAAATTAAAAAAGAAAAAGAAAGACTGATCAGTCTTTTCTTTTAGTTCAATCAATCTTTTCTTTTAATTTTTTTTTTATTTTATTTTTTAGCAGTTTTGTTTTCTTGTTTCGTTTTGATTTTTGGTTTGTCTAAGACTTTTTTGTATTGGTTTGATTTTTTGTGTTTCATTTTGGTTTAAGCATTTTTGTTTTGTTTTGATTTTTTGTTGGTCTTAGATTTACTGTTTTGGTTTGATTTTTTGTGTTTCGTTTTGGTTTTGTAAATCAATCAAATCAAAATAAAATAAATAAATAAAATCAAACCAAAATTCTAAACACAGAAAATTAAATAAAGACATTTTGGTTCCACATTTGTTTTAAAGTAAGATGTGTCACAAATAAATTTAAATTATTATATAACTATATACTGTAACAATGTACATTTTTGCTATGAAAGTTAAGCTCAGGTATGTAGTACCATGTGTCATCATGAGTAATGCTTTCTGAAATACCCCCTGAAGTGTTAATTGAAAACAAAACACCTAAAAAGCAGCAAAACAAACAAACATTTTTCTTTAACATTTGGGTTTTATTTTTGTGAACGTTTTAGTTTGTGATAAAAATCTTGGATTCAAACACACACACACACGGTCCTACCTCACTGAGATCAGCAATGGTCAGGTTCATGCCTGCCAGCTGTTTCCACACAGGTTCTGCCAGGTAGAGACTTAGAGGACTTCCTGTACGGATTGCTATGCCCAGGAGCACTCCTATACCCAATTAAAAGAAGACAGCATGGTAGATCAACAGATCTAATGGAAGGAAGGAAGTACTACAGCTGTACAATTTTAGACCGTTTCATCAAGCCTTGAAAGCATTTTCAGTGTGGGAAACACCAGCTGGGAGGAAGTGTACCTAGGAAACGGAACATGGTGATGTGCAGAGGGGACTTGGCAGCTGGGTTGAGCAGGAAGCAATCTCTATTCGCTCCTGATTCATCTCGGCCGTTAGGAGTGACGATGAGGAGAGGAGTGAGACCGTTCTGCAGTTCCTCACACATTTCTGCGATAGATTCACTGTATCCGCCACCACAGTCATCAACTGACTCGCCTAAAAACACACACGAAGGGGAAGAAACATGTTAAAGATACGACGATCCAATGGCATTTTTCTCTGTTTTTACCATCTTTCATCCTTCTCTAAATATAAACTCACCCACAAACTTGACCTTCCAGACCCGGTGTGGCAGCAGCAGACTGTCAGGGCTGAAAGAGCTCATCTTAGCACACATCTGCCCAAATACTGACTTGGTGCCATCCGGCCCTGCCAGTCCTCCTTTACTGCGGGAACGCTTGACCTGATCGAGAGAATGAGTGTAAGTTATTACAGGCTTCTCCATATACAGCATTTCTGCTCTGATGTATAAACACCATTGTTATGCTTTCCGGCTGTGAGACTTGCCAGATCAGTGTCAGGCTCAAGGGGCCCTATTAGAGGGCCACTGGTCCATGAATAAACATATTTGGGGGTAAATCTCATGAAGAACCTCATGATGAGCAAATCCACAAACAAATCAAACATTTATATGATGTTTAATGACCAAATCTCTTAAAATATTAAGATTTAGTGCTGCTAACTCCCTCAAAATTCGAACAAAAATAAAACGGATCATAATAATCATATGGTGTACATAGTACTTGCATGTCCATGCTGACAGAAAGGAGCAGGAAATGCAACAATAATTACATTGATTAGGAAAAGGGAGACCATTTTATGGAGGCCCTGCTAGCTATTTTTGCCCATTAAAAGTAATTGTTCATTTTGGATTCTGTTTACCACCCTAACGAACTCTCAAACCAAATGGGAAATGCAATGTGCAGTTTAAACAAGTGTACCTGTATCCTGTTGAGCTCCACCACTGGCCCATGCTGCCTGTCTCTAACCATAGTGGCTTGAACCACTTTACGGAAAGCTGCCTCCTAGAGATATTGAAAACAAATATTAATAAATATAATTAAGACTCGTAATATGTACAAAAAAAAATCAGTACATAAAAAAAGTACTATCCACAAAATATTTCTTACTTTGCCCTGCGAAATAAGGATTCCACGCAGTGTATCAAAGCCAACGGAGACGCCATGTCCAGTTTCACCCAGTCGTCCTTCTAGGTCAAACATTGGGATACAGGGGCAGAAGAGCTCAGAGATGTGGTGCAGGAGCAGTAATCTGTTCCTCAGCCCTATGATGGCGATCTCCTGCAGGTGGTTATATTCCATAGGAACCTACAGACAAACATTTAATTACTTAAACATGACATTAAACACAAAGTTCTTTGAGATTTTTTTGGTAGTCCCGTGTGATTCAGCTATATTTGGTGATACAGTACCTGAGCAGGCAGTTTTCCAGCATTGGTAGGTTTACTAGTGGACCAGGCAAGTGTGTGTGCTGAGCCACAAGCCACACGGTTGATCTTCTTGCCCTGCAGTGCCGCCACCAGCCTGGGCCTCTGAATAGCATTGGTGGTCCCGTCACCGAGCTGACCCTCATCATTGTCACCCCATGTGTACACTTCACCTGTGTGTTTAAATTCATGTCTTTAGCAAAAACTCTAAATACAAATAGGTATAGACTATGCCAGACAAAAGAAAACCAGATATCTATTTTATATAAACATGCTACATGATGACCTACCATCCTCTGTGCAGCATACACAGTGAAGAGAACCAGTTGCTATGGCTATGACCTTCTTGCCTTGCAAACCCTGGACCTGCCGGGGTCTGCGAACATGATCATCCGAGCCATGTCCCAGTCTGTGGTAGTCGCCTTTCCCCCTAAAACAATCACAAACGTAAAATTTCTACGTCTTCTCACTAAATAAAACATCAGTTTATATACCACTGCATTGTGGGATTGATTACCAGGTGTAAACTGCTCCAGACTTGGTAAGAGCCACAGAGAACTGAGAGCCACATTCCACTTTCACAACACCCAATCCAGTTAATGAGTCAATCTAAGCAGAGAAAGAGAATGAGATATGAAGATTCATACAGGAGTCACTAACCAGAAAGCCTTTGATTCTTAAGTAACTAGACTAGCAGTCCTACCTTCATAGGCACTTTACATCCATCACTTCCTCCTCTTCCCAGTTTGCCATAGTCTCCATCCCCCCATGACCACACCATGTCATCATCAGTCAGACACAGGGTCTGGGCATCCCCACTGCCACATGCAACGTCTATCACCCGGTGACCCTGCAGTGCCTCCACCTATAAACATGCACAGGTAATTCATAGAATATACAGTGTTAGAGAGTAGAGGTGCTACAAACTAAACCAAACTTGCCAGCCATTAAAAAAAAAAAAAAAAAAAAAAAAACAGTACCAAAAAAAAACTATTTATTTTAAAATAATTCAAGTATAATGTTATTAAATTATTATTATTATTGCTGTTCCCACACCATATTCAATGAATTTCCATAAATTTCCAGTTGCTTAATAAAAATATTTCTGTCATGACAACTCTCGGAGTGATCTGCATGGTAATATACATGGCAATGTAAATGTATTTGGTCTTGGCGGAATAGATCTGCTACGCTGCTGCAGCAGAGCAAGTACGAGACTTCCACAACACATCCACAACATGCTGCTGTTAGCATGTAAGAAAACATTTCTCCTGCACATATAACATGAATAACCCCCGTAGCATACATGATCACCCTGTAGCAGATCTATACAGGTGGAGCATTTCTGAAGTGCGTTGCTACTGCTAAAGAAAACTGCCAAATATTTGAATGTTGAGCAGCGAGCTCATTGGCCACTGATACAGGAGAGAACCAATCAGCTGTGCCATGTAATAATGTTGTCCTTATGTCATTGAGTTAGATCCATTGTACTGCGCCATTTAGAGTTTCATGCCAGATAAATATGCATAACGTAATGAACGCACCAGTTTTGGTTTAAGCTGGTCCTCACTGTCCCCATGACCCAGGCGACCATAACGACCTTTCCCCCATGTGTAGAGCTCTCCACTGGCTGTAATGCAGGCGCTATGGGCCCCACCGGCCGCAATGTCCACCACTTCCACCCCTCTGAGAGACTCGATCACACGTGGACGGTCACATGGGCTGGGAAAAAGACAACACTACCAGTCACACATACTGTACCTCTTAGTATAAGCTGCTAAACCAAATCAGTGATAGTCTGGCGCACATATTGGAGTGGGTAATGATTTTGCTTTTTTTAAGGAACTACATGAAGTTCTGTGGTACTATCCAGTCATGGGATCAGGCAGTAATATGATGATATTCTGACTAGAGCCCAACCGATATATCGGTTTGCCGATATTATCGGTTGATATGAGCCTGACGCAGATATATCAGTATCGGCAAATATGCAGCCTATATGAACTTATATAACGCAGAATATATAACACACATGAAATGCTTCTAAATGGTGTAATTACTTAGTTTGTCCAGCAGAGCATGTTCCATTGTTTGCTACTGGAGACTCAGGTCATTGTAGAGATGCGCGGATGAGCTCAAACTTCACTCGAGTCCACTACTTCAAATAAATTATCCGCATGCCACCCACAGCACCTATATTTGATTGTCACATTACAATGATTTTGACTTTTGCATGATGATATAATGAATGGATGGTTCATTTTTAACGGCAGATTCAGTGACGTTAGAGCTGATCTGTGCATCACTGCACGTGTCTGCGTCGCATACGGATCCATGTCCACCGGAGCTGATCGTGGCCACTGAATTAATCCTTGTGATTATACCGGCCATGCTGGGGCCCAGAACTCATGCTTATCACAACGGTCAAATAAAATTTCCTAACTGGGTGTCTACACCAGATGCTAGTGGTGCGGCCTGCAAGGCGCGGCAAAATACAATAGAACCCATTATAATCAATGAAGCGGTCTACACTGGATGCAACGCGATGCAACACAACAAATCACAACAGTAAACTGATGCCTAGTTCTATTTACGATATACTGATACAAAGTTCAAATGATTTTCAATGGTCGCTTTGTCTCATCCATTGTAAACATGGTGTGTCACCATAGTTTGTCAGTACAGTCAGTAACGTAGCAGATTGAAAAGTTAGTATCTTTCTGTAGTCCAATAGACGGCAGTGCAGTGGTGGCTTGAGTCTTTTGAATGGTAATTTAATGCTACTTTGTCACCTAGTTGGTGAGACTCAGTACTATAAATTAAATAATCAATGTCCCCGTCTTTTACTCTCACAATGAGCTTATCATACTCGTTTGCTATATTAGTAGGGCCCTAATTTTTTTTACTCCCTAATATCGGTATCGGGCCCAAAAACCCATATCGGTCGGGCTCTAATTTGACATATCCCATAGTACAGTATTCAGAATTTACATGGTACTCAAAAGCTGTGAAAATGGGAAACTGCTAACTACTGAAAGTTAAGTATGTAGAAGGTCACTACATGAGATGAACCAAAGGTGCCCATGTGAAAGGACAAGAGTAGTAACCACAGTATGGGTCTTACCTTCTGTTTCCATGTCCCAGTTTTCCATCTTCAGCCTCTCCCCAGGAGTACAGTTCTCCTTCAGAGGAGAGAGCCAAGCAGTGCTTCCCGCCAGAGTTCACAGCCACCTTCCGGATGAAAACATGCTGGATTGACTCCAGCAGGGTCGGAGTGGAGACGGACTCTGTGCCTCCTATTCCCAGTCGACCACCGGCACCATATCCTGTAGCATACAGCTGAGGACAGCAAAGACAAGTCACTAAGGACATTATTCAGCTCACATAAGATATAAGAACAACTGCTGAATATACAGCATAGGTCTGTACTAAATATAAAAAATATATATATCAGCTGGGCATTGAAAAAAAAAAATTCAAATGATATTTGATGATTTTAAAGGAACCTTTGCTGGCTTTAAACATTTTTAAAATGTGAAAAGCCTTACTTTCCCATCAGCGGTTACGGCGAACAGGGTCTGCTCTCCACCGATCAGCTGAACAGGTCGCAGTGTGGCTAGAGCTTCTGTTGGTGTGGGAACCTTGACCTTTGCTCCTTCAATACCACCTAGCTGACCCCGGTGATTGTGCCCCCAGCCGTAGATGGTCCCACTGCCGCCCGCTGAAAGAGTCCAATCATCTGGTCGTCTAGTGAACAGAAAACATGAAGAAATTGTGAAATTGAACAAAAACAGTTATAATAGAATTCCATCTATTTAAAATGTTACATAAAGAGCACCATGTCATTTTTGGTTTTGTTTCACTAGCTAAAACACACTGGTCTCAGATTTGTTTAGTTGATTTACCTGTTCATCCACTGAACTAACTGCTCATCCTGCTCCCTCTTAAACAGGTCATGACTCTCATGGAGTGTGTTCATGTTCTCATGGTCTGCCATGAGCTCACGGATTTTCTTTGCCACCTAGTGGAAAAAATGCACAGAACATAAATATAACAGCTCTCCGTTAAGTAAGAGATTCTCTAATTTCTCACCAATATTAGAAATCCCTACCTCATCCAGGAAAGGGCGGGGCAAAGGAGTCCTCTTGTCCAGAGCCACTAACACTCTGGATGCGGTACAATAGCGGCGGAACCAAGCCCATTTGTGTGTCTCAGCACAGCATGGAAGAGTGTCCAACTCCAGATCACATGCAAGTGCCACCAACACCTACACAAGACAAGAAAAATATATTTTTGGAAAATTCATGTGGCATATCTTATTATGCCCATCTGTTAGGAAGACAAACATACCTTGAAGAAAGGACTGTGGAGCAGCTGCTTGCCACCTCTGACTGTGGGTTCCTCATACTCATACTGTCTCTGTAAAGCCTCGGGAAGTCCTTTCACCAGAGCGGCTAGTGCACTTCCTGTAAAACTCTACACAACATTCAACACAAGTTATGTTAATTATGTAATAAATAAATGAATACATTAATTAATTACATAGAACATTGTTTAACCATAGAGCGAGCCTCTCCTTCACTGTCTCCTAAAAGGCGGTTGATGTTTATGGATTGGCCATATTCAGTGGTTAAGAGCTTGCGTAGCCTCTGCAGGGCCCACATACGATGACCAGCCGCTGAACAAGCACACAGAGACAAAGACATAGTAAAATATTCATTCTAAAACTTTCAAAATTAAATCTGAGATTTCAAGTATTAAATAAATAAGCCAAAGACACTTACAGACATTTATATATTTCACATCAATAATATCTCCAAAACATGGACTAGTATTAATTATACTACAAAAATAAAAATAAAAATATATATATATACACTATACTTTTTCTTTCAAAGGTCTTCTCTTACCTAAGGCACTGAGCTGGGCACAAGCAGCAAGTGAGGCTGCCAACCTTGGCACAATGCTGCGGTTTGAAGCAAAGTTGAGGCGAAAGTCTAGCAGACATGTTACTAGATCCATCGAAGGGCAGGACAGAATGCAACGGTCTGACAGGAGGTCTTTAGGACCTGCAGGTAATTCAATAAAAAGGTCAAGCACTTCAGGATATCATGTTACATATGAAGTACGTACAATGAAGTGATTTCATATTAAACTGATGTACCAGCAGCAGGCATGATGGGATAGACAGTGAAGCGCCAGCCCCAGCCGTTAACAGAGCCATCACTGGTGAACTTCCATTTCAGCTCATCTCCTGGAATCCTCAATTCACTGGACCAATCAGACCACTCACGACCTAAAGGGGTGGAAACAAGTAAGGTCATGTGGCCAATGATCAAACAACTTTTTGAATTATATTAAAAAGAAAAAAGGAAAAAGAATGTGACCTGATCGAACAGACACAATCCTATTGGCTCCGTCCATGATGGTAAGAGGGTCATGTCTCCTTTCTGTTGAACACTGGCGATCAAACTCCACCCTCAACCCTTCAGCACCTAAAATAACCACATGCAAGATCAAATTTGAATGTCTTTAAATCTGCTAATTCTTAGACCATAGAGCTTCATAAGGCATCTACACTACAGTTCAAAAATGTTTTGAAAGAAATTAATACTTTTCTTCAATAAGCATGCGTTAAACTAATCAAAAACATTTACAGTATGTTAGAAAGAATCCATGTCAAATAAATGCTGTTCTTTTAAACATTCTATTCATCAAAAAAAGCATCATAGTTTCTACAAAAATATTAAACAGCACAACTGTTTTCAAAATTGATAAAATTAGAAATGTTTCTAGAAATGAAGCTGAAGGAGATGAAGGATCATGTGACAATGAAGACTAAAGTAATGGCAGCTAAAAATTCAGCATACCATTCCAGGAATAAAGTTTTTTATAAATTATAATATTATTTCACAATATTACTGTTTTTACTGCATTTTTTATCAAATAAATCCAGCATTGGTTAATTTCCATCAACAATAAAATACTAGATTTGTATATATTCTAAAGAAAATATGAGTGGCTTGTGCAATACTTCATCTAAAGCAGCTATGGCAAAGTTTAATACTAAGGTTTAGGAATTTGTTCAAATAAAAATAATAATGCTTTGCAAAGCACCAGCAATGAGGTTGTTATGGCTGTTGAGATGCTGAATAAACAGAAAAACACAAGGTGACCTGGTATTTTCACAGTTCCGCTGGTGGAAGTGTCATCAGTGTATGGGTGACTGCTCTCCACCACCACAGGCTGTGATGACAGCCGTCCGCTTTGAGAGTCAGTGGCTACGTCCTCTAACTCAGTCACACACAACTCCAGCAGCATATCTGCCACCTGTGTGCCAACAAACACATTTAGATCAGAGTACACAAATTTCAAAGATGAAATGATACCGTTTTAGTTAGAAAAACATGCAGTGAGTTAGAAAAGAGGTTGGTTTTTACCTGTGGGAAAGCTGTACCCATGCCAGACAGCACAGCAGACAGCACTTCCTTGCCTTTATCGCCTGAGCGCAGAGACACAGCCAGTTTTAACAGGTCTACCAACACGCGCGTGTCATCGGGAACCAGCAGACTGGTGAACTCATCCAGATATTGTGGCTCTGGGCCCACTGCTTTACTCTGGCTCTCAGAGTCCTGTTCCAAAAAATCAAACCAGGCCACTGTAAATATCACTTTACTTCACTTCAATATCACTTCACTTAAACATACAAATGTAATCCTTTTTAAACAGACTTAAAATGCATGCATTTCATTTTAAAGTTCAGGAACAAATATCTCCAAAGTATGATTAACAGGAACATTTTTATGACCAGCAGGCTAGAATTCACTTCGGCCATTCTATTATTTTTCCTCTATAACGCACAGTCAAAGAGCCATGCATTTATATTAACACAGTGTTCCCTAATAAAAAATTACAAATACATAAATGAACGCTAGCTTGGTAAGACAATCACTTATGGTAAACAAAATAAGAAACACAATCATATATTAAGACATGCATGCATAATTACATTTTTGGTATGTTATAGCAGTTTAAATTCTTTTTTTAATTAAAACAAAAATTTTAAAAGCTGATAACACCATAAACAAACAAAAAAACGAATTTCAATACATTTAAAAAAAAAAAAAAAAAAGATCAATAAATCAATCAATCAAATAAATGTTTAACTTCATTAAACCACTGCATAAAAGCATATGTGACTGACCACTTTGGTTTTGGTCATGGTCTCAGCGATGATGCTGGCAGCACCAGGGTCATCTGTGACTGGGATAAAGGGCCGAGATGAAGCAGAGGCAGTGGAAGGGGTCACCGCTGAAGAAGGGGTAGTGGCATCCTCAGATGTGGTCACCTATACCACACAATACCATATGACAGAACAAGCTTGTAAATGTACCGTTGTCTTGGACATTTGAATGATTGTGTCATAAAAAAAAAAAAAAAAAAAAAAAAAAAAGGTGAATGGTGCAGAATAATGACTACTGAAAACAAACAAACACCAAAAAAAAGTACAGCAAATGTGAAGGCAGTAATGCATAGCCAACACTCCTCACCTCTCCTCGTTTGCTGTCCATCCAGGGGTGTGGACTGACCCTCTCCTCTGTTTCTGAGGGTAGGGCTGGACCCTCAGCCTCACAGGGGCTGGATGCTGATGAACAATCTGAAGGGGGCACCGGAGAGCTGGCGGGACACTCCAGAGGCATCATAGAGGCAGGCATCAATGCTCCCACCACTGCATCCCTGTGTGATATGAGAGGAATTAAGTGATTCCAGAGCTTTTATTGTATTTTATGGAGCAGAAAACAATCAATCTGAAATGCAGTAGTTCTAATACCTTAAATATACTGTATGCATTAAGGTCATACCTGGCATACATAATCTGCAGGGCAGAGAGCACATTGGACAGGGCCTGCTGTTTGGCAAGATTACCATCTAGAGAGAGTAAGATTTTTGCCAGAGATGGCCTGTTGGGCTTCACACTGCTCACGCCATTCAGCTTATTACTTAGTAAAGATGGGTCACTGTCTGATGGTACACCTATAAAGAAACACCCACAAAACTTGCACTTTAAGCAAAAGACACACAACAACAGAAAAGAAATGGAGATTGGGTGGAAATTACCAAGATAAGAGGCTCCCAGAGAGTCTCTAGCAGTCTGGAATAGGACAGGCTCGTGGACGGAGGGTGTGGTGACATCTACGGTGGTCCAGGCCACACTGTGAGAGGAGCCGCAGGCCACACGAGTAATTTTCTGCCCCTCTAGACCCTGCACCAGCGTAGGCTTTCTGTTGACTGTGGTTGTGCCATTCCCCTGCTGCCCATGGTCATTATCCCCCCACGCGTACACCTACCCCAAACAACACTTCATCTTACACCATCACTTAAGTGAATTACTTGTCAACAAAAGGTGAGTTTTGTTTACCATGCACCATGAGCTGTTTAATGTACCAAAATAAAACAGTAGGAGCAAGTACCACCAAGCAGCTAAATGTAAAAAAACAATCCTGTAGCGCACCTGTCCAGTGTCTGTGACAGCCAGGCAGTGTAGGGCCCCTACGGCCACATGAATTATCTTCTTCCCCCTTAGTCCTTCAACCATCTGGGGCTTTCGCACATGAACGTCTGTGCCGTGACCCAGTCGGAAGTAATCCCCCTTACCCCTGCACAATGCAACAGCAGCATGTTAAAGAGCTTCACTAAGGAAAGGAGCATTTTTAAGACTCAATCATGAATTGTACTTTAATGCATCTTAAAAAAAAATAAAATTAAAAAATAAAAAATTAAAAAATCTCCTCTTTTATTCATACCAGGTCCAGACAACTCCAGATTTAGTGAGGGCAAGGGAAAATTGAGCTCCACATTCAATCTGACACACCCCCTGCCCATTCAGACGCTCTATGTTTTGAGGAATGTTACAGCCTTCGCTTCCACCCCGGCCCAGCTTTCCAAAGTCTCCATCTCCCCATGAGAATACCAGTCCTAAAAAACATAAAAACATACATTCATATGCCTGCAAAAACAAAATAGAACTAAAAATCAAACCAAACCAAATGAAACCAAGTGAAACCAAACAAAAAAAAAAAAAAAAAAATACTAAATCAAACCAAAGCAAGCCAACTGAAACTAAAGCAAACAAAACCAGACAGAGCTAAACGAGACTAAATAAAAATAAGCCAAACTAAAAAGCAAACCAAGTGAGGCTATATAAAACAAAACCAAACTAGACAGAACCAAATGAAACGAGACAAAACCAAACAAAACCAAGGCAAACTAAACTAAAACAAACAGAACTAATCAAAACTAAATTTAGACAAACGAAACAAAAATAAATGAAACTAAACGGAGACAAACTAAACAATACCAAATGAAGCTAAACTAAAACAAACTAGACAATCTCAGACAATCCTAAACAAAACCAGGTGAAACAAAAAAAAAAAAAACTAGAGGTGTGACGAGACACTTATCCCACGAGACGAGACACGAGACTGGGTTCACGAGAACGAGACGAGACTTTAAGACTTTTTTAAAGAAATCCTCAATGATGAAATATATAGGGAGAAACTTTTTTTATTCTCTTTTATTCAACTGAAAAATACAAAATGCAAAAAAATGTAGGTGCATCTTGAAATCAAATTGTACATTATGAAATTAAATATCTATTTTAATAAATTTTATGCAGGTATAAACAACATGTAAACACTGTAAAAGGTTTTGCCACAAACTCAACTGACATCAACTTATTAAAAGTTTAACAAAAATTACATGTTTAGGGCCCTATGAAATGATTTAATTTTTTCCTCACCATATTATTTTTATTTTTTATTGTTACCAAATTATGTGTTTTAGCATGTCTAACTATTTGAATGCTTAATTTATTTAATTTTATTTTTTCTTAAAGTAGCCTTATGAATTTTTTCCCTCAGAAATTCTGTGTTGTGTATTTACATTTTTCTGGTTATCAAATGAAGGCATAAAACATTAATTTCATCATTTATCATTTAAGTATTGAAAATTAAGCAAACTTTATTTTTTGGCAAACAAAGGGTATTTACTATTAAAATTAAAGTTCTGTGTATGTGATATGACGCTAGTTTTACTCAAATCAAACGGTAAAATGCTCATGAAGTGGAGATGTTGTTCATGTGTTTACGTCCTCATTAAGTGAGATGGCAGACGCTGAAATCACCGCTAGCGTCACGCACACTTCCCTATATGTGTGTGTGTGTGTGTGTGTGTGTGTGTGTGTGTGTGTGTGTGTGTGTGAACCGTCCGTCTGCACCATTCATTAACAGAGACAGGCAGAACATGCAGGATTCATATTTAAATTGACTTTTGCGGCTTTATATTTACAGATAATAGTCCATATCATGATTTAATTTAAGAGCAATGACCTACTTTTGGTTAATTAATTCAAAATGTGAGAAATTCCGTGACATTCCGTGTGTTAAACTTTGAATTCTGCTTTTATGACTGGATAAAGACTTCACTGCGTAATTTTCCCGCTTATCATGTGGCCACTTGCCTGATGTGAACCATAATATCTTACATACCTTACATTACATACCACTGGTGAAACGCCAGTGTAATGCAAATATATCTGAAAGGTCTGCATGAGGATATCGTTATCTTCTCACGAGACCAGTCAGATCTCGCAAGAAACATCGGATCTCGTGAGATCTTTTGCCACGAGATCTCTTCACATCTCTAAATGAATTGTGATGAAAATATAGGGTATTGTAAAAAACTTAATAAAATGCTAAACGAAACTAAAAAGGACAAAAAAAAATTGAATAAAGCAAAAGAAAATAAACCGAACCAAAGAAAGCCAAGCAAAACCAAATAAAACAAAAAGCAGGATTATACCTTCATCAGTAAGGGCAAGGGTCTGGGCATCTCGACTTCCACAAGCCACCTGGACAACACGATGGCCTAAAAGCACCTTGACCTGCAAAGCACAAACATACAAGTTTGATCTAGTGCAATGAGGGATACACACAGCATCCATTTAATTTAAACTGTACAATGAGAATAAGCTAGTTTAAAGCAATTCAGTCCACTCTGCAGCCATCTTTTTAACTTGTCATTTTCTTTTTTTTATTGTATCAATAGGCATACAAGTGCAGCTACTATCTACATAAATGGGGCAAGGCTTAAATCGTAAAAAGATTCTGCAAAAAAGTAATGTTTAATTACATATTAAAAATAGTATATGATATATATTTTGTTTCCGTCACCTCCAAATTATAGTCCTCTGCAAAAAAAATATGGTAACCCTGCAGTTTAGAACAGAGAGCTCTGAGTTTAATGATATACTGCAAGTAAAAATGATATTCCATGCGTTAAACTTTGAATTCTGTTGTCTCCGTGGCCCAGCCGGCCATATTCACCCAGACCCCAGCTGTACAGTTCACCACTCGAGGTGATGGCAGCACTGTGAGAGCTGCCGCAGGCAATATCTCGTATGCGCTTGGTTTTCAATGCCTCAATTAGCCGTGGCTTATCACAGTTCCTGGTGGAAAAAAAAAAAAAGAAAAATTCTCATGAGATCCCTCTAGAAACCTTACACATATTCTACATTCCTATTGGAAGATGTATAAATGACCAACATTCGACTGAAGTGCCCAAGCTTGCCATCATCTCCTTCACCCCAAGAGAATACTTTTCCATCCACAGTCAACGCCATGGCATGCCTACCACCTGAACACAAACAGTTTACCCACTTTAAAACAACTTTCTGAAAACAAAACAGTTGTTTTCCTTGAAACGCAAAAAGGGCATACCTGAATGTACAGCAACTTTCTTGACCACATAGCTGCTGAGGGCAGATATCTGTCTTGGTATAGGGATGGTTCCACTGGACAGTCCTAAACCAAGTCTTCCGTTAGTGGCCTCTCCACAGGCATATACTTTACCTTCAGCAGTCACTGTAAAGATACAGAATCAATCATTCGTTTGGTTCAAAGAGTATAATGTAATCCTCTGGTATCTAACTGCAAAATAATAAGCATCCAATGCTAATAAAACATTAATTTTAGATATAAAAAAATACAAGCAGAAAGACACAACAGTGTCTTGTATCACATTGCTGTTGCTGCTATTTTGCATAAGCAAAATGAAACACAAGGCCATGCATTACAGTGATTTTTACCACCTTGCATCACACACCCAGGGTTGGAACTGAAATTTCATAGACCACTTAACTGGTGGTGCAATCAATGTAACGCATGGCATTGAGCAGCAAAGGCATAAAGGCCTTTTGTAAAAACAGCTCACCAGCAAAAAGACTTTTAGAGCCTCCAGCCACCTGCACTACATTGAGAGCAGACATGGTCTCTGAGAATGATGGGACTTTGATCTGAGAGAGAAAACAAGACACTAAGATTTGTCATTGTGAAATATAGCTATGAAAGTTATGCTATCATATAATCAAGACCACTATAGAAAATAAAGTTTATATTAAATAAATAATATATATAAAAAATTCTAATTAAAAAACTAAGAATCTGAATGTGTTTTTACAAATTACTGACCTTAGACCCCTTAAGCCCACCAAGCTGGTCCTTATCGTTGAGACCCCAGACAAAGACTTTGGTTCTGATGGTGGCAGCGGACTCCAGCCCTGACAACCTTTTTCGAGTCAGACTGCAAAAGGGGATCGAAAGAGAAACTAGATAATGTACCAGTTCATGCTTTATCTGCTTTACCAAATACACCACAACACACACCTTCCAGTCGCTGTCTTCTCATCCTCTTCTTCCTCATTGTCAGATGCCAGGAAAGGCACAGTAGCCAGATCTTCATCCTCTGCGCGTACACGCCCCACAATGCTCAAGCCGTGGATCTTACAGTCAATCCCTGAACTCCGGCACTGTTTTATGGCAATCTCGATGTACCTGTGATACTGAACACACAAATACAAGAGTGCTCCACATTCCTAAAGAAACAGCCATACAGAAAATTATCTCTTATACTTGTGAGGAAATTCAAACCAACTTCTGTGCAGTCACTGAGCAGAGAGACAGCAGTGTCTGTGGGATTGATGTTGATAGCCTTTAACTCAATCAAATTGTTGAGAGAGCTTCCACCTGGAGAATAAACACAGTTGATCAGGTCACCCTTAAAAGGTTTCACTATGAGTGACCTGAAAGGCATCATGGTTCTTTACCTGATATCACCACCAGTGAGGGCATGTAGCTGCTGTCAGCTGGATCTACAGTCATTTTCAGTCTGTGGACCAGGATGTCTGGGAAAAGCTCCAACCTAATCCAGTGCTATTGAAAACCAACAAAACAAAACATAGCATAGATTTTTCCCTCTCTCTCAATTAAACTTACAATCAAGTGTTTCCAATTGATTTTTTGCTTTGTAATCAAGCAACCATACAGTACTGTTGAAAACATTAGGGTCAGTTTAAGTTTATTTAACGAAAAAATATTCTCTGCAAAGAAAACAAAAATAATGATATTTTAAAGCATTCTCCATATTATTGTATGCTGCGTATGCTCTTCTGTACCATCCGTGAGACAAGGATGCGCTGTTTTCTTTTTAAATCAAAGCTAAATACACATAGAAACAGCGCATCATTGTGGCGCGGATGACACAGAAGAGCATATGCAGCATACGGTGATATGAAGAGACGCAGAGGAAACTGTTGACAAAGGAAATGTTAAATAAAGTCGTTATTTTAGTTTTATCTTATAAAAAGTGTTCCCGTCGCTTCATATAACCCAGATTGCACGTCTGATGGCAGATGGAGTATTCTGAAGACGACTTTTTCTTTTATGGACTTTTATATCTTTTCTGGACCTTGACACCATTATTTACTTGGCAGTCAATGGGGGAAAGTCACAGGCCTCCCGGTTTTCATCCAAAATATCTTAAATTGTGTTCCGAAGACGGGTTTTATGGGTTTGGAACGACATGGGGGTAAGTGATTAATGACAAAATTTTCATTTTGGGGTGGAGTATCCCTTTAATGCAGGAGTAAAGTAAAAGTATACACAAATAAAATATCTTACTGACCCTAAATGTTTGAATAGTAGTGTATGCCTATAATTAGACTGACCTTGCCCTGAGAGCCTGAGGACTGCCAGCATTGCTCTCCACAGTCTATGAGCCGAGACGCCTGGTTAACAGAGGACGAAACGCTGAGGTTCTTCACCACTCTGGACCACTCATCAATCAGCATGCCACACTGATTGTTGTGATGCCTCTTTAGCTGCTTTCCTGAACGCCCACTGAAGGTGGGTGACTGACCTAAAGGGAAATGATTAGGTTATACTGTTTTAATGCTAAATGACAAAGTAACTATTGAACAACACATGAAATTTTCCCAGACCTGGTTCATTTATTCGTCCAAACGAATGTCTAGGATTGTGTTTACGGGTCTTGAAACAGCTCTCGCAAAAGTCAAAGTCATCACAGCTCCGACACTTAAACCTGGGGCCATTTATAGGGAACATCTGACATCCGTCACACCTAAGGAAAGTGTAGAAACATTATCATTTTATTTAGTTTATCTATTTATTTGTTGTCAAGAGGTGATTTTCACTTGTACTCTATGTACCTGACACCAGGATGTACACTGGGAACAAGTTCCATCTCTGATAGCAGCCCAGTCCAGTGTGACTGCTGAGGAAAGTCCACTATCACATCTTTCCCATTGGCACTGAAAGCTGAAACAAACGTTACATAATTACACAGTAGGATCAAACCCAGCAACAATTTATCCCAGAAGAGAAAGCCCTGTGCTACAAGTTCGAGATACATAACAAAACAATGTGCATAAAAGTATAGTTCAACTAAAACTGAAAAACACAGTTAATTTTAAGGTGAAAATTTTGTTTAAACTAGTGGTGTCAAACAATTAATTGCGATTAATCGCGTCCAAAATAAAAGTTTTTGTTTACATAATTTATGTCTGTGAGCTGTGTATATTTATTATCTATATATAAATACACAAACACATACAGAATATATTTTGAAAAAATGTACAGTATTTATTTATATTCATATCATTTATATTACATGTAAATATATTTAATATATAAACATAACATCTTTTTCTGAAATATATACATGCATGTGTGTCGATTTATAAATATACACAGTACACACACACATACATATGTAAACAAAAACTTCTATTTTGGATGCAATTAATTGCGATTAATCGTTTGACAGCACTAGTTTTAACCTGTTCAAACACAATCGTGTTACCTTTGACAACACCCACACTCCTGTGAGTGACAGATCCCCACTTGTACTTTGGTGTTGTGACCGAGGGCTTCACTCGCACTTTATCACCTATCTTTATATGAGACGGAGAGCTCTGGGGAGGAAACCCTGGATAATAGAGAATAACATTTATTTAGTTTAAACAAATACTGTATATAAATAAACAAATCCACTATAAGGAACAGGAAAAATAAATATTACTGATAAAATAGAAATGCAATTAGGACTTCAGTCCATATAAAGTGTTTAAGAGCAGAACATAAAGAGGATTTACCCAGCAGCTCAGTGTGGATATAACGGACCCAGTAAGTTCCTCCTTTCTGCTGCCAGTCACACTGCACATTCAGATCATGCAGGCCGTCTCTGTCCAGCTTGATCACTTTCCCCACATCTCCCTCATATACTTCCTCATATGTCCTGCAGCATCGTACCATCATGCCCACCTGCAACACACAGGCCTCTGATCAGCTCATCTCCTCCATTACCATCCAAAACCATAAATAAACAAGCGTAGCTCCTCACCTGAATATTCTCTCTCACATATACAGCGTAATCATCATTGCTCTGAAAATCCGACTGCTTTTTAAAAGTCTGACTCTCAGTCACCACAACCCCCGGAGGCTGACATGCAAGGGAAAGAGCGTTTGTTACGCATTTAATGACTACAAGTGAATCTGCACCTCATATCTGGTGTGTGATGGATCATTGTGTGTGTGTGTGTAATTATACGCACCACAGGGAAGGCTGGCTCAGGCTCCTCCAGCTCTTCCAGCACCTCTTCCTCAGAGTATTCATCTGATACAGTATCTGCATCTGACAGATCTGTAATTTGAACGTCTGGATGGTCCAACAACCAGCCCACTAATGCCTCTACACCTAAAACCCAAACATAATGAATCAGTTGTTAACAAAAATGCTCCATGTAAAAAAGGGAAAATGATGATATAATCAACATAGTAGTGCCCAAATGACCATGGCATTGCTAAGTTACCATGTAAGCAATGATACTTTCTTCTAAGGGTAGGAACTTTGAGTACTCAAGCATGAAGTACAGACAGAATTCAATTTAGCATTTCATAAACTTGAGCCAGTGGTACAGTACCTGGCACTCCAGAAGCGCCTGTGGTTCCAGACAGTGATTTAAGAGCAAATTCAATGTTTTTCCTTTGAAAGCCCATCTCCATCAGCTGCAGGACGATGGGAGCAGGGGGCACAGGTGAAGTCTTGTGTTTCTTCTGCTTGGGCAGGCGCATATGTTGCACAGTGACCGGTGTGGTGGCCTCGCTGGAGCTGCTGTCCTCAAATAGGGGGGAGGACGGGTGTGTGGATTCAACTGCCAGGTACTGACACACTGCCAGAGCTGCTGCCTAATCACACATATACCGGCACAAAGGCATTTTGTGTCAATGTTCCGGATTGTTAGCCATTAAATCCATACGTAAAATAAAATGTTAATGTTAAGAAAGTGTAAATACGGTCTCTGACCTCCAACTCCTGGCGGTGGAATATGGCTTTGATGGGGGATGGTTGAGTGGATGCTGACAGCAGCTGCTGGAGCAGGATGAGGGGAGGCTGAGGACCCTCAGGAGACAAATCTCCCACATCAGGAGACGACGCACACTGATCCTCTGAACACAAACACACAAAATCATAACATAAGCACTACAAAATTGTCAGAGAAGACACCATTATTTAAAAGCAGTCATCAAAATAATAATAATAACATAAAAAATCTACAAGTGACCACCAGGGGGTAGTGATGTGATACAACTGAACACGATTCAGTCATTCCCAGTGCACTATAAACAGTTAACAAATATAATCACTCCTCATCACTCCTGCATTTTCTGCTTGGTGTGTGAGCTGTGAGAAAACTGTATAACTTTTGACACCACAGCATTGAAAGATTACTGCACAGAGATAAAGACAAGAGCAAATAAGTGAATCCAACTAGAAGTGAGATCAAGGGTGTTATTCTGGTCTCACCTGTAGGACTGGGGCTGACGTCTATGACAGCTGGCTGAGAAAGGATCTGTCGGAGTTTGTCCTGGTGGGAGAGCAGAGCACGCGCTGCCTTCAGGATGTACAGTCTGAGCTGCTGACACCGCAACAAATGCACATCCACCTGATCCGCTGCAATGACAAACATACAAACCAGAATATTTATTATCATACGTAGATAAGTGTGAAACTGACTGTTCATGCAATCGTCCAAGCAAAAACATCTATTTCTTTTCCCAATCAAATCATGAAAATGTCATTTGATTTGTTATTGCTGTATGTGGCGTACCTGTAAGTCCTCTGCTGAGGGATTTCTTCATGAGTTGTTTCTCTAGCTTCCTTCCTGCCAAGTTGACTAGCTGAGCCCACACTGTCAGCATAGGCTCAGTGAAGGGCAGGTTCTGAACACTGAATGGAACCATATGAAGCTGCAAAGATATCCAGACAGACAAAAAATAAACAACGATATCAAAAAAGAAAAACAATGGTGGTTAAGGCTAGATGGAATACAGATTCGTCTACTGGGCACGTGCTCATCAACACAGCGTAATTTGTCACACTGTACAACAATAATTAATGTTTTTGCATTACTGTAAGGGGTAGGTGTGTGGACGTTAATAAAATACGATCTTATAAGTAGAAAACGTAATTTATTGTTAGCTTCTGTTTTTAGCTGTATCCCTTCTAGCAACGACCAACAATGGCTATGTTCATAAAAATGTACTACTCTTGATATAACTGCAGTATATTGTACTGTATGTATGTATATTGCACATTATATTTTACATAACCATTTCAAAGTTTGGGGTCAACAAGATTTCTTTAGTGTTTTAAAAAAAATAGTTATTTTATGCTCAACAAGGCTGCATTTATTTAATCAAAATTACATAAAAAAAAAAAAGAGAAGTATTGTGAAATATAATTTTTTAGGGATGCTTTGATTAAAAGACCGTTATAACAGCTATTTTGAATAGAAATGCATCCTTGCTGAATAAAAGTATACATTTCTCTTTTTTTTTTTACTGACCTGTTTAAACAGTAGTATATATATACAACAGACAACCAAAAACACTGAGCAGAATACTGTATCCCACAATGCAACATTCTCAACTTCGGAAGCAATGCTGTGTGTTGGTGCATATGTACCGGTTTGAGCTGACTGAGCAGGCAGACTTTGCAGTTCCTCATCTCATGGAACTGAACAGTGATTCGTCCTTTAGGTGTAATGCGAGTCACAGTGCCCTCCCCATATTCCTCATGAACCACCGGCCCTCCCAGGCGCAGACGGTCATCAATCCCACCGATGACTGCCAAAACTGCCATCAGACTGCCTACCGCCGGGGCTTCTGCATTGGGAAGGTAGTCTTCAAGCACAGCCTGACAGAAACACAATGCAGAAAAATTCAATATCATCTAACCAGGGCTTAAAACCAATATATGGTACCTTTAGTAAAATACTTCCATTATTTTAAAACACTAATATTAATTGGCTAATAACATCTAAATTGGACTTGTACCGCTTCAGTGTGCCTGCCTGCCATGACATCACTGATACCACTGAGCTGGGAGTTAATGTATTCATTAACAAGGCAATTCCATTGGCCAAGGGAGTGAAGTGTACGCAGTACAGCCACAATTTCCTCTGCTAGGGTACTGCTGTGAGTGGCTGTAAGAGAGGCTTGAGGGCGGGACTTTCTCCTACGCATCAAACCTTCTGTAAAGCACAAAACGTGATGTTAAAGTGGCATCCTGCTATCAGCATTTGTACTACCTCATAAAGAGCACACAGTGAGAAAGGAGTTAAAAAATGTACAGTACCCCTGAGTAGGGGCAGATCTGAGGAACAAGTGCTGAGCAAGCTGCCGAGGAACCCAAAGAGTTTCTCCACCAGAAACTTCATATCCTGGGAGCGCTCTGTCTTATCCCAGGAGGGTAAAACACCCTGTAGAAGCCGCAGGGCAAGAATCTGTCAGAGAGTGAGGAAAGGTGGATTAAAACGTAGCACTAAATGCATTCATTTTAACCCTGTGGTACTCATGAAGGTTTTAGAATGACAATTTTACTGTAATGAGACAAGGAAAGCTCTCATCGTCTTGGTAAATCCAGTCAGAACTCATAGTAAGTGTTAAATGAAACAAGGATGCAGTGTTGGCACCTGTCTCTGTAGCGTGACTGCAGTGAAGGACTGGTGGCCCTCCACGATGCGTATGAGCAGATTGATCCATGCAGAGGAGCTCAGGGTACTGCACATCTGAGGCATGAGAGCTATACTGCGAATAAATCCCAGCGTGCACCAGCTCCTGTGCTGCTCACAGGACACCAGCTTGTGAGATGAACAACCTAAAGAAGAAAGGAAGGAATGTGGTTCAAATATAATTTAAACCTTATATTACAGAATTAAAAAAAAATGGTTAACAAATAAACTCTGGGCTGTTACCAGTCTTGTCATTGGCTCCACTCTCCACCAGTATCCGGAGTAGACCGCACAGAGTGCTAATAGCGTCAGCCTGCATCACCTCAGCGTGAATCCCAGAGGATAGTGACAGTGTCTTCAACAGATTAACTGTGCTGGTCAACATGATTGCAGTTGGGTGAACACTCTTCTCCATCACCTCCCCTTCTGAGACAAATAGGGAGAGGATGTATAAATCAACATGGCAATAACAAATACAGTAAAGCACCAAGACTGGGTAGTAAATGCTTTGTTCTCTGGAATGGCACAGTGCCATGTGCATCACAAACCTGTGTCGTCCTCTGTGTCAGAGTCTTCTGTGGCTGGTTGGGTGGCAGGTGGCGGCTCGGCCAGTTTAAGGTCATACTTGCCCTCTTTGCCCATCCTGTAGGAATTGGTACTGCTGGTGTCCCATTGGACTCGAATCCAGCCATCTTCTCCCAACTCCCCAATCACACGGCCCATGCCTGGTGGTGGTCCATCCTAACACACACCAAACAGAAACGTGAATAAACTGACTTGACAATGCATTTGTGCTGGGGTATGCAATATTGACCAAAAAATGATATTTATATCAATATTTTCTGGAATTTTATCGATACCGATAATTAGACAATAGTTTGCTGAGTGTGTTATTGTGCAGGTACCTTAAGGACTGCCGTGGACAACTGACTCCTAAAGTCTTTGATTTATTCATATTCTGAGTGGTGGTCAGTTCACACTGATAGAAATTTGTCTTTTCCAATAAGTTAAAACTGATTTTTACATTTTATGAGCATTTTTACCTTAATAAAGCCATTTTTTCTTAATGTGACCATTATCTTTTGAGTCAGATTCTTACATTTAATCAGTGAATTAGAATAATAAGACATTTGGGCTGCTACCAAGCAAATGATATCAGTATCAATAAAATTCATCTTTGCAATGCAGAGGAAACACAGAAGATGCATCTGAAGTGGCATTTAGATATACACTTTAATGCAAGACATGAATGCATTTAACCTGCAATTACAAATGCATAAATAATGTAACATAAAATACTAATATTTGAAATTATTTAAATAATAAACAATACTTTAAATGTGAAATTAAAACTGCCAGTAGGTGGCAGCAAGTCACTGTAAATAAGTGAGTCATTGCGGTTGAACCCAAATTATTTAAACTGTTGATTCATTTAGGAACGAAACGCTGTCATATTTCTCAGAGATGCAAAACAGTGCTGCAGCAATTTGTTTGGAATTATTTTTGCTGTCTAAATAGTGCAAAAAAAGTAAATATGGTATCTAAAACATAAATATCTTATTTAAATTCTTGTTTATTGAACTGTTGTAAAAAAAAAATCAATATCACATTTGTAATCATGGTAATTTTTGGAGAAAACTAACTATATGAAGTGGTATAAATATATACATTTTCTGCCCCCATGTCTTGAATTTGTGATCATTCTAAATGCATTTTAAAAGACTGAATCATGCAGTGAAAGAACGCACTCTAAGTGAACACTCGCACTAGTTTAGTGCACTCTGTAGGGGTATTTTGAATGGTTTTTGCAAAACTCTTGATAATGTCAAAATCGTACATTGTTAAAACAACAATTACTATATTATCACATACGATATATATAACACCCCTAATTTGTGCAAACTTATATGAACACTCCATTGCAAGTTTAGATAACAAGGCAAACACATCAGCTTTAACTTGCCTGATCTCCCCATTTCCAGTCAGGTCCTCTCATCACCCTAGTGCCAATCTTCATCATAGCTGCCAACTCGGGGCCAGAGGCAGGGAGAGGGGTGGGGGCCGTCTCCTTCCTGGACTCCTCAAGAACTGTAGCCGAGTCTCCGTGAGCTACAGAGCTCAGCTCCTCCTCACTGCTATCAGAGCTGGGACCTGTGCAATGCAATGCCAACATATTCACAAAACACATTAAACAGTATAGAAGAGATCAGTCTGTCCCTGTTGAAAATTACTCCATCGGACTCCATTGTATTTAATCTGACAGTATACAACTGGCCCTATAAAATAAAACCCATCTGATTTAAGAAGAAAGCAAGTCGAGAGAAGGTCCTGACCAATGAGTCGAAGAACACTCTGGGTGAGGGCGAGGATGCCAGAGTTCAGCAGGAGACTGAGGCTGTTGGCTCCATGTTTGAGAGTGAGCATGTGGAGCATGGCCAGCAGGAAGCGTGCCTGAGGAATGGTACCCAAACTGGGGCCTGCTGGGTTCTCATTAGTGATGGTCTGCAAAGGCACTGGCTGCACACCTAGAAGAGAGGAAACAACATTCAGTAATTCTTAATACCATACCATTCAAATAGTTGGGGACAGTAAGGTTTTTTTGTTTTTTTTAATAAAATATTTTCAAAATTATTATTATTCAGCAAGGATGCATTATATAGATAAAAAGTGAGAGACTACACATTTATAAGGTGACAGAAGAATCTATATTTCAAGTAAAAGCCAAACTTTCTTTTTAATAAATCCTAAAAGAATTGTATCATTATCCATAAACATACTAAGCAGCAAAACTGTTTTCAGCATTGATAATGATAAAAAATGTTAACTGGGCGCCAAATCAGTACAAATGATTTGGGAAATGGATGCTGAAAATTCAGTGTTGCCACCACAGCAATAATTTACATTTTAAAATATATTTGGCTAGAAAATAATCATTTTAAATTGTAATAATATTTCACAATATAAATTTTTTGACTATTTTCTATCAAATAAAAGTGCCCTTTGTGAGCATAACACGCTTCTTTCAAACAAATTAAAACATCTTACTGACCCCAAACTTTTGAAGGGGTAGTGTACATTAATACATTAATTAAATGTGTTTTATAATCATTGTAATTACTTCACACATACCCAGCTCCTTGAACTTGACGCTGGCCTCCAACAAGATGTTGCGGACATTCTGAATGGCCCAGGCATAGAGCTTACCGAACGTCACCTCCAGCAACATGCGGTTAAATGGAGGAATGAGATCTACATCCTTTAGGCAGTCAGCCAGGGGCTCTCTATCAAGGCAAAACAGATATTAATGTAAATACAAACCAATGCAAGATACTGTTGAACTGCCATACTAAAATATGCTGCAAAACACAAAAGCACCTACTAAAAACAGAACATGAAAAACAAACATCCTGCTTGAAGATTGTTTATATCTTTAAACTTGCCCAATATTGGTCCCTTCAGGTATGACTCTCTGCCAACCACAGAGCATGGCGTACTGTACGGAAGGCAGGAGGAAGTTTTTGGATGCCAGCTTCAACATAGTGTCTATACCCTCCAGCCGGACCTCGGCTCGCTCCAACTGAACACAAGTGTTGTTGTTACGAGTTAAATACAAGTCATTTACAAGTCCATTTTATGTTCAGAACTACCTTTTTAGACAAAACAAAACATTTTACATACCTGTTTAAGAAGGCACTTCCTCATCTTCTCCACATCCAGCGGTTCCTCTTTCAGAGCAAACTCAACGATGGCGCTCATGAGGCTGGACTGTGAGAAGGAGCCCTGAACGCTATGCTTTAACCAGCGGTACTTCTGAACACTGCCTATGGTGTTCAGTAGAGGCTGCCACTTATCCTGCTGCAAGATAAAGGAGAAGAAAATGAATAAGGCAGTTAATCAAATAAAAATGTTAATAGAATGAATTACATGACATGCTTTAATTCAAATTAAGTGTATAATCATAAAGAAAAGCTTCTCAATAAAGACATGTCAAATTTATTAACGAAAAGAGACCCTATTAAACCAAAACAACTCATTAAATGTTAATAAATAATTAACTAGTAAGTAAATTAGTTACAAATAGTAAAACAAGTAAATAATCTAGTAAAGACAAAAAGAATAAATACTCTGAAATATATAATTTCAACTGAAAAAGAATACTGAAGGTAAATGGAGAACATCAAACCTTTGGGGATTTGACAGTGGTTTGTTTCTTGTCCACAGGGGCGGGACTAATTGGAGCAGGCAGCTCCTCATTGGTCCCTTCCCTCTCCATCTTCCCCTCCTCCAAATCAGGTGACTCTGACTTCTTGGGCACTGAAAGAATAAGCAGAACATACTATAATTATAAACTCAACATCCTTTTACACTAAATATTTAACTGAACTGTCAGACTTGTCACCTCTCTTTTTGCGGCGGTCTCTGATCAGTTTCTGCGTGATCCTTTTCCAGCGAGGCTGAGAGCTCAGCAGCTTCAGTTTGGACACAATGGACAGGTCATTACTGACAGCAGGCCGGAGCTCATTAAACAGGAAACGCAGCCTTTCGATCACTGGGGCGCACACCTCTTTATAAGAGCGGCCTTGCTCCTGGTGCGTCTGTAGCAGATGGTGAAAAGATCAGAGAGGAAGGGATCAAAAATACTGTATCATCATTACACTCCAACCCCATTTACACCCGGCGTAACCATGTATTAAAATGTAAAGCTAAGATGCTAAAGTGTTTGTAATTACTAATTTACATTTCATCACAAATATGACTGCTTGACCTGCATCAAGAATAATCCCATTATTTAGCTCACTTTTATCAAAGAACACTTGGCCTGGTACACCATTCGACACACATCAATCACAGATTTAGGGAGGGACCTCTGTTTCCCCTGGTCCACACCCAAGGCACATTGATCAACAAGTGAGAGGGCGACATGACCTGCATAAGAAAACAGAAATTAACAGTAACATTGACAACTATTAGAGTTTTGGACTAGTTCACAGAGCAGGATTTCAGAAATCCAAAATACAGAGAAGCCAATATCATGTAATAAAACAAGCACTTTAAGTTACCAAGGTCCTGGTGCTTGAGAAGGCAGCAGAGCAGCAGGCGGCCCACTTCCTCTACAGGATGTTCTGGCGGAAAAGTGATGGGAGTGATGAGATGGTACTGTTTACAGCACCGCTCGATTTGGCATAGAAAGTCCTGCAGCAAATAAGAAAGAATCCAACAATTATACATTATCTGTAATAATCAAATTGACAGTCAAATATTAGGAAATGGGCTGCATAATAAATTATACTAAATAAAGACACCAATAAGTGGTAGTCTATCTCTGTGTATGACCTTCACAGTGTGGTCCTGGGTGTTGTTGTCAGCGATGGCCTGCAGGAAGGGCTGGGCATGATCACTCAGGGTGATTCTGCGGCAGTAGAGTTTGGCTTTGTCTGGTGTGGTGGTCCCAGGAGAGCTGCAGTGGTCCTCATCCTTCTCCTCATTATAATTATAGTGGATCTGACTCGTCTGAAGACCACCAAAGAAAATTGATGACTGAAGCCATTCTGGAAGGTACAAGATTAAAGGCGATTAATTACATTTTGAATTAATTTAATTAATTTTGAAATGTTTTTTATTGATATACCACTGAAACGTTTGCAATATTATAAGTTAAATAAATAGACTCACTGGCACATTCTAATTCTATGCGGGAGAGAGGGGTGCTCATAGCCAGATATGAGGCATGTAGCCCCAGTAGCAGACCAAGGTTCCTCTCAGCATCTATCAGAGGTGAGGACAGACTGCTCAGGTCAGGAGTTGTCACCATTTCCTGGTTTGGCTGGAGAAAGACGTCCAAAAAAATAGAAACATGAAGTCCAAACATTTTAAGAAAAAAGCAGTTAGAATCTATAATACAAAGACACACAGACCTCCATGTACTGTCCCACACAGAAAGCTTGCATGAACTCCCTGGTGTCTTCAACCTGGAGTGCAGCCTCTAAAGCTACTACAGGGTCTTCTCCAACAAACTGGGCTGTGAGGGGAAACAGATGTCAATAAACTTATAAAGTGTTTTATTTCAAAGCAAAGTAACTAAAAGGTTTTAGTCATTTTAGTACTGTTGTTATACCAAGGATGCTGTTCCCAGTTAAAGTTTGAGTCTGGAAGTCTTTAATGTCATAGACCTTCCCATCAATGACAGTCCAGAAACCGCCATCTTTGTTATGATTCTCCAGGTCAGCTTTGCGGATAAGCGACACTTCCTCATTGTTTTTTGAGCTTGACCCATTAAAAAAGAATCCTGCAAAGAAAGAATTATTTTGAAAAGTTTTTACTATAAGATCTTTTTTTTTTTAAATACATTAATATATTCATACTGGATTAAAAAATAACTAAAAAAAAAGCAATCAGACCGTCTTGGTTATGAAGGAGGTGTGTGGATTAATCTGTCACATACCCATGAGTCCAGGCCAGGCGAGATCCTCATTATCATCTCTCTCCATCCCAGGCGAGATATGGTTAAAACGGTCCACGTGCTCCAGTAGAGCAGCGAGGAGAGGAATGGATCCAGTCTCCTGCATCAGGCCAGCATCACGGGTCAGCAGTAGCACGATGGAGACAATCAACTCTAGTAGCAAAACACCTGGAGAATGAAGAAACAGGATGCTTTGCAATTGAAAACGCCTTCAGAGACTTCAGAAGTAAAAAAAAAAAAAATCACATAGGTTTGGAATGACATGAATGTAAATGATTTTCAGAATTTAAATAAACAGAATTGTCGTTTTTAGATGAATTTATTCATTCAATGCTAGCATCATCCTAAAGCTATAATTTAAATTTGGTGAATTTTACATAGTAACATGGCATTTTTACCTGTGAGATCTCCCTCAAGCACACGTGCCACCTCTGCAAAGTGACGATGACTGTTGAGGGCGATGCTGGTGGCCACAGGAAGGATATCTCCAATGTGTGTGCACAGCAAAGCCATGTACTTCTTCAAAAGAGACCCCACTCCCAGAATCTCTGAGTTACTCAAAGCTGTGACAATAACAGATACTGTTGACTGGTTGCTCAAACCTTAACAAAATCCCTGAAAAATTAAGTTCTTCTACTTACTGTATCCTCCCACACCCACAGTGCCACTGACCCCCACGTACAGCTTGCAGACCAACAGCCTCTGAAAGCGCAGCAGTAGGTCCAGAGAGGCCGAGCGCTCCTTGCTGAACTGCTCTGTGTCTTGGCAGTTTGAGATTCGTCGTGCCACATCCTTAAGACGAGCTATAGTCTGTGAAGCAATGTTTCTACAGAATAAAACACAAGGAAGAGTGTTACTAAAGGCTATGAAGTTCAGCTGATTAAGAGTGTTACTTTTTCTAAAACCCTCTTTAAGATTCCAAATGTTTCATACATTGAAAAGTGAATCACTGCAGTACCTGAGCAGCTGTTGGACCAGCTGGACCAATGGAAGGCTCTGCTTGTTTGTTGACTCATAGATGCCGGTGTTGATCAGGTCTTTGTCCAGTGTGGTGCGACAACGATGCAGAGAGGAGGCACTGGCTTCCTGCTCATCAATTTCCTTCTCTTTCTGTGCCTCTTTTTTAGCCTCGATATCTATAGAAGAAACACAGAGAAAGTAGTTAATCGGAATGTCAAAACAAAACAAAACAGAAAACACAAAAGATCAAAATAAAAAACAAACCAAAACCAAACCAAACTAAACTAAACTAAAATAAACCAAAATAAACAAACCAAACCAAAATAAAAAACAAAACACCAAACTAAAATAAAAAAAAAACAAACCAAAATAAAAACAACAAAACAAATATTTAACAAAAAGATAAATAAATAACTGAGTATATACACATTTCAGATAACACATAACACAATAATTTTTGACACTTCTCCCTCAGGGGTCATGAATCAGTTTCCTCTGTCTGGTTTTTGGCAGTGCTCTGTTAAATGTTGGAGATATAAGGCATGGAGGGTGAATAAATGATGAAGTGACTAATGAATAAAACATGCTGACCTGGATCTCGGCCGTGATGGCAGCATTCAAAGCGGACTCCAGTCCTCCGTCTGCCATCAGACTACTAACCAAGAGGTCGATCATGAAGCGACGGCCAGGACTTACACTCATCTCATTAGCAGATGCTAAAAAGTACAGAAATGCTTTTGACCATCAATGCTGTGATATACACAAACATGACCTTGACTGCTTGTTTTTTTTCGCACAACACAGTAGATTCTAAGTGCTGCGATAATGATTTATCCACAGATGTTACCAGATGTAAACCAGCCAGTTGATGCACTTAGTAGCACTTAGTTATTTATGAACTGACCTGCATTGGGCAGCAGTGAGGACAGGGCTCTGGCTCTTTCCTCCGCGGTGGGCAGTAGCACTGACCAGCCACTCTGGAGCACGGCCTGGGCGGCCGTCTGCACAGTGTTTAAAACCCCGGCGTTGCTGGCCAGCGTCACCACCGTCTGCTTGAGGTTATTAAGCAGCCCGCTTCCCAGGCCCAAACCCAGCTCCTCAGGGTCCACCTGGTTACTGATGGCAGCATGGAGCTGGAAGAGATAAAATACAATGACAATATTCAAGGTGAACTATGCTTTTAGGAGGACATTCCATTCAAACAGGTATTTTGGAATAAATCAATGTACATTCTATCATTTATATGGCAGGTAGTAGCCTAAAATTCTAGACAACTGACCTGTAATCTGAGCAGGTTGAGAGCGGTCACAACCATGCACTCTTTCTCCTGCGATGGTGGCCAATCAGAGCTGCCGTCCATGCCCTCGCTGACCTGCCTAAGCAGCAGGTCCAGCTGGTCAAAGGTCATCATGCACACATCCACCACGAATGGTACGCGGAGCCCCACGGACCACTCAGAGCATGACGACCATGCAAAACTCTGAGAAACAGAATATATGCAATAAGAAGTATGCAATCAAAAGCAGTATACAATGAATTACATTCTGGTGAAAGACAGGTTATACCTGGCCAGGGCCGCAGGAGATGCCTACTATGTGTTTGGAATTAAGGCCCGGCAGCGCTTTAGGCTGCTTCTTATTGGAGAAGAGCGTGTCAAAGTGCTGTAGTTTATCATTACTGCCCCAACTGTGCACCTCCCCTTCTTCTGTGAGGGCCAGGCAGTGTGTAGAACCAACTGCTACATCCACCACCCTCTTACCTGAATTGACAAAGAATTAAATGTTAAAAGCAGACGTCACATAAAATTAAAAATAAAAGGAGATGAAAACTGGTGATCGAGTTGAAATAAACCCTATTTTGAAATGTATGTGCTGATAAAGTCAACATGATATGGCATTTTGCTTCCATAATGTAACATATACAAGTGAAACAAGTGAATATTCCATGGGCAAAAGAATGTAGGGAGAGACTTGATTTGATCCATCTGGAACTGATTAAATCTGGATTGTAAAATTGCCTAAATATTTTGATCAAATAAAGCATAGTGCAAGTGACATCATTGCAAAGTCCTTTCAGAGGCAGATCAAGATATTTAGTTATTTTTGTATTACTTATATGCGACTATAGTGTTTATTAATTAATATTTAAAATGTATTTTTTATTCATACATTTATTTTTTTAAATCTTAATTTAAATTTTAGTAATTTTGTTATGCGATTTTGACGTTTTCTAGTTTTTGTTATATTTCTATATAGCTTAAGTTTTTTAGTTTTAGTAATTTTACTTTTTCATCTAATATTTCATATCAGCTTTATTTCATTTTTAATTTATTTTAATAGTTTTAGTAAACAATAATAACAGGGTTATGTTTCAATGAAAGAAAGAAAAAAAGTTTCCTTCTTTGGAATAATATGTGAATTAAACATTCACAATGAGGAACTTTTCAATATTAGGTCAGGAGCATGTTAAAAAAATATATAAATGTCATGTTGACTTTGCCTTCAGATTTCAAAAACCTGAAATGTGTATTTTGTGAAAACGCAATTATTGAAAACACTGAACCTTGTAGACTGTCAAGCAGTTTGGGATAGCGGACGTGTTCGTCAGTGCCGTGGCCAAGTCTCTGATTGTCTCCTTTGCCCCAAGTGTACACTTGTCCATCTTTAGTAAGAGCTACGGAGAACTGGCTCCCACAGCACACCTTCACGATATCCAAATCCTGTAACTTCTCCACAAGTTTTGGCGTTTTGCATCCATCACTGCCCCCACGACCAAGTTTACCATAGTCACCATCACCCCATGACCACACCTGACCTGTAAAGGGCATGCGAGAGAAATTATGCCATCCACACATTATCTTAAAACCACTCCTGAATGTGCGCTTATTAGATGTGTACCATTCTCAGTCACAGCAAGGGTCTGAGCATCTCCACTTCCACAGGCCACATAGACCACCTTAAGCCCCTTCAGAGCAGTTACCAGCATGGGAGTGGTCTGGTCCTCACTAGAGCCTTCAGAAAAACATACAAGCTCCATTTAACTGTGTCCTGTAATAAGATCCTATATGTCCTGTTATAAATAGCAGTGGATTTTAGCTGGATTTATACTGGAGATGTTACCGTGGCCCAGCCTGCCGTAGTTTCCTCGGCCCCATGTGTACAGCTCTCCATCTGCTGTAATCGCTGCGCTGTATGTGCTGCCACACGCGATGTGAATAACTTGCTTCCCTGCCGGCCTCCCTGAGAATACTGCAATCACAGTGGGTTCCTCTAAATACCTGTAGAAGCACAAGTAAACAAACTTTATGTTGTGTGATTCTTTGCATACAAAGAACTATATTGTTTTTAAATTGCATACTAGAATGGTTGGTTTTGACTGGTCAAAACACAGCATTGAACGGTTAAGTATTTTTATAATAATTGCTAAACTGTTCATTTAAAGCTGTTAATGACAACATATTTGTGCTTAGCCTTAATGACTTTGATATTAATTTATTTTTCCCTTAAACATGACATGCATTTTTAATACTCAAGAGTTTTCTTTTTGAAAGAAATTATTTTTATTCAGCAGGGATGCATTAAACTGATCAAAAGTCAGAGAAGAGTCACTTATATTTCTAAACAAATATATACATATATATTTTTGTGAGAGATACTGTTCATTCATATTTTGTTGCAGTCAGGTATCTTTTGATAGGTTTAGGTTTAACATTTGTAATTAATTTATGTTTATTGCCATTATGTGAGGTGATTTTTTGATTGCCCTTATATGTTTTTTTTTTTTTTTTTGTCACCTGTCTAAACAAAAATATGAACAAAAAAATTAAATTCAAAGTAAATTGTTCTATAAAAAATATATATATATATATATATATATCCAAAAACCCTGAAAAAAGGCACAAATTCCACAAAAACATTTATCAGCACACTGATAATAACAAGAAATCAGTATATTAGAATAACTTCTGAAGGATCAAAAATCTGTTTATTTCTGTAATGTCAAGGCTAGGTTTTAAATTAAATAAAATTTTATATAAAGAAAAACAGGACATTTTTAATTGTAATAATATTTCACAATATTACCCGTTTACTGTATTTTTTTAACAAATAAATGCAGCCTTGGTAAGCATTATAAACATTTTAAAAATCATATCTACCTGAAACTTCTGCTGTTGTGTATATACAGTATTTGGGTCTGAAGGATAAAATTGGAAGTTTGATGATTTTGGTGTGCTCTTACGTAGTGTCTCCATGTCCCAGCCTGCCTCCATCTCCACAACCCCAGGAGAACACATCCCCATTGACTGAAAGTGCCAAGTAGTGCTGCCCATCCGGGTGAGCTGCAAGCTCCAATATTTTTCTGGATGACAATGCGTGGACTAGCATAGGGGCCTAACAGGAAATCACAGGTTAGTTTAGTGCACAAATCCAAACTAGAAAAATAGAGACAGCAACAGTTATACACACATTAACAATAATCTCTAAAGTGTGTGAGAAAAAACAACAACAACATAGCATTCAGCTATCAAAATGAGGGACTCACTAGCGTAGTGCTTTTGTAGCTTTGTGTATAGACAGCACCAGTGATGGTCAAGATGAGGAAACCCTTCTCTGAGCAGACAATCTGTGTGACGCCCAGGTTTGACAGTGCCTTGCACTGAATTGGTCCATTCACATTAGCGTAAGGCTTCCATCCAAGCAGACCCCAACCAATCACCTCCTGCAGGGTACTCTGGAAGAGGAAAGACATAAAGAGATTGAGCTCTGTGAAGAATGATTTTGTTTTCCTCAAAGAGGGATTACAGATCATAATCACAAACAAGAGTTCCCTGGGGCTTCCTAGAGATTCATTGTGCTCTAGAGTCAACAAGCAGCTTCAACACAAACAATAAAAAGTGGGACGCTAGGCAAACATGTAGCATGATTAAGATGACACAAAGCTGAGCCACTGTTATGTCCTGTGAGACACAAATAAAATGCAAATAAAATGTCAAGGCACGGTGTTGCATGCAGTACCTTGTTAGAGGTGGGTGAGCTGCACTGTGGGGGGCTGCATGGGGCCGCCAGGCGGTCCAAGTGTGCCATGATGACTACAGCTGTCTGCCGCAGATCAATGGCCAGGTCATTATCTTGAGGCAGTGTAAGGTAGCGCAGAAAACTCTCATTTGGGCTCAGAGGGGCCGAAAGGATCTGAGAACATAAGTAGTGAGACATAAAACCTGGTAGAGCAATGCAGTTATAAAAATGATTCAGGGATTCAATCTCACCTCAATCTCCTCTTCAGGAACAGGCTCCTCCTTACTGCTGTGGATGTTCTGGAAGCGCTGCAGGAGGGGCAGTAAGGGGGCGCTGGTGCCCTGGGTCGAGCGCTCATTATCCATTTCTCTGGTTCCACTGTCCCAGAGCCTCAGCAGCAGCAGAACTGCAGACAGTAGCTGACTAAAACACAATCACATGCAAAAGTGAGTTAGAGTATTTATGAATATGATTCTTCGGTCCTATCAACAATCTTAGAAAAGTCACATGCAAGGTTGAAAATTAACACTAGGTAAGAGCCAACTGAGAGTACTTTTAATCATTTTATCAAAAGGAATTTTGGTCAGTGGTCATATGTAACATCATGCTGAATACCTGAGAGTTCCTCGCTGCACTGCAAGCTCCAGAAGGATGGCCAGGGCCAAGTGCTGATCCTGCAGGGGAATGTTACTGGGCGCTTTTCCACTGGCACTTCCATGAATGTCACTGAAAAACAACATTAGAGTAAAATGAGCTTAAATAGCAATGAGCTTTAGGAGTGTGTAGATTTATGATCAGTTTGCGTAAAAAAAAAAAAGTTGAAGTCAGAAAGAACTTTTTTTTTTTAAAAGGAAATTAATACTTTTATTTAGCAAGGATGTTTTTAACTGATCAAAAGTTACAGTAAGTAAAAAATTATAATTTTTATTTCTATGGGCTTTTTATGCTTTTATATTGAGATAGGACAGTAGATAGAAGACAGGAAATTACTGGGAGGACAGAGGAGCGCAGGATCGGCAAAGGAGCTTGAGACGGGAATCGAACTCTGGTCACCGTGAGCGCAGTTGTGCTATGTGTCAACGCACTATTGGTGCCAACCAGTAAATAATAAAATCATTACAACTGTTTTCCACTGATAAAAATAAGTAATGTTTCTTGAGCAGCAAATCAGCACATTAGAATGATTTCTGAAAGATCATGTGACAATGAAGACTGGAGTAATGGCTGCTGAGAATTCAGCTTTGCAATCACAGGAATAAAACATTTTAAGTATATATATATATATTTTTTTTTTTAATTAATTAAAATTCAATTAACTGCAATAAAATTCTACTGTATTTTAATAAAATGGTTAAATAAATGCAATCTTGGTGTACTGTATCTTTCAAGTTTTCTAGTTAGAAGATAAAAACTTATTACACAGGAATTAATATTACTACTTGTGCATTTTGGAATAGTGAACATGAATAACTGGCAAACCTGAGGAATTTGGTAGCCCTCTCGACCACCTCCAGCCAGACGGGCGACACAGTGCCCTCATCAAACAGGGTAGCTTCTGGAAGAGCCCGCAGAGCATCCAGAGACTCCTGCAGTAACTCACTGCACAGGTCTGCATCATCACCTGAGATGCCACAAACAATTTATGAGTGTGAATATAAGAGTATACATTTTTAGGCTGCCATTATTATGCAGTGCTTTGGCTACCAGACAGTCTGCACTGTCATTAGAAGTTTATAATAAAGTTACATCTTTAAATTCATTCTCATCAAAAGCACCATCTTCACAGCCACATTCAGGCAAGACGTTTTTGGCTTCTGCATCACGTCTAACGGCACACTGTTTCTTTTTAACACATTGCTCTGAACATTACACTTGATGTCGTATCAAGTTAAAAATAGTCCAGGGTTTTTAAAAGCGGTGTCTGATTGGGACACATTTTTACTTCCTTTTCTCACTCAGAGTTAGTCCAGGTAGGGGTGTTTGATTCCAGGTTTTTCAGAGTCGACTCTGACTCCCGACTCCTACTACTGGAGTCGACTCCTCGACGCCATTTAGCTTGACTGTCCAAACTAGTCCAATTTATTGGTGGTGACATTACCTTTAAATGAGCTATCAATGATCAACGTTGTTAGATTTTGCCGACACCTAATTTTACAGAGGGATAACAAATAAAAAATTTATATAGGCAGTGGTGGATTATTATGTCAGAATTAAATAAGGTATTCTTTATTGAATCTGTCACATTATAATGGTCAGGGGATGGTGATATATTGGCTTAAACAGCATTGATATTAAAAATAAATACAATGCATACAAGAATACTTTTATTCTTGTTTATCATCGCAGTGATTGTTTACCAAGAGTCTATTTTCCCTGTTCTGCACACACTGAATTAAAGTGACAGCGCATTGCTCACGGTAAAAATGAACATGGATTGATACGAAATGTATTAATTAAACCATAAATGCAAACAAGTAAGCCTAAAGATGGCTTTTTAGCAATGGGGGTAAAGCAAAGAAAAAAGTTACCTTTTAAATAGGCTACACTACGGAAACATAGATGTCACTCGTGGAGTTACAAAAATTTCTATATGTCCAGCAGTATTGTAATAATGACGCAAAAGAAAAGGCACGAGACGGCTGTTTCTGTCAATGGTAAGTTTTAATTTAAAATGTTTGTGATAGTCTACTACCTTTTAATGTAAGAAATGTAGACTGCAGGCTGTGCTTACATTTTGCTACTTGCTTGAGTATCTTGATAATAAATAAATATATACATAAGTCATTTTAATATATTGCGCTTGTATGTCTATGAAAGATTGTATTAGCTACTGTGTAAAAAGATAATCACTGCTTTAAAAAAACATTTTTTTTAGTAATGTCTGGATTTGAAATCAAAGTAATGGTGGTAAATAGCCATGGATCCTAGCGCACTACAAACATCTGAAAGCACAATGAGCCTGTGCTGCTTCTACACCGCATACGAACCACACTGCAAACGGAACCTCGCTTAATTTTGTTTACTCTATATGATATACTGCACTCAATTGCCATTCACTATATATGGATTTGAGAATCAGTGAAGAGTTCAGCGATGGAATCGACTCTGACTCTAGAGCTATTCAGAGTCGAGGAATCGACTCCCCATCCCTAAGTCCAGGTGATTTTATGACAGGATCAGACCTCCATAATCTCCCTTTAGTCTTAAAAGTCATACAGTCATCCAATTTTTTTAGGGACAGACATTTATGGACCGAAATCATGATACGAGTAATTTTACATTATAACAATGAAACAATTCACAAATATTTAATATGAAATACTATAAAAGGTTTACATGATAAATCCCATTAAAATTTAGTTACATTATATATTAAACATATCTATGTATGTATAAGCAATATCACACGAATTGCCATGCGATATAGCTGTATATCAGCACAGTTGGGATACTGGGTTTATACAACACAGTTCAACAGCACAAGTGTGTAAATAAAGAAGAGACAACAGTGTCTTTTAAAACCCTCTTTTGTGCAGAACTACTTTCCACCACAGATTCAATGACAGTTTAACAGCTGAGGCCAAGCCTCCATTACTAATTCAAAAACACCACTTTAGAACTAGTAAAGAGGAAATGTTGAGTCGATTCTTTGCAGCTCATTGTATTGAGTGTTATGAGAGAGATCACTTGAGAGAGTCTATTAATTGCATCTGATATTCATTCTTCAGGTCGATATTATATCCATAATCACAAAATCAGTTTGAATATCCACTGAGGAAAGCGATATCTTTGTCCTCGTACTTTTAATAGTTAAAGGGATTTCCCATGACAGCAAAGTCAACGCATTTGTTGGTTGTTTTCCTATGGTTGCATCTTATAAGGCTGTTTAAAGTAAAAATAACATCCTTGTTTCAGTCCCTTTCAATATAAAAGTCCTTGCAACTCGCTCCTAAAGACAGTCGTAATAATTCAACTTTCTCTGAAGATGAAATTATAAATCACTAACAGACCCTTTCACAATACCAAATACGGCATATACAGCACTCTAGTTAATATTTAATTAAAATTACATAAAAATATTTATACATTTATATTTAATTAAACAAAAATAAATTAAACTTAACTTTTCCCTATTTAATATAAAATTTATATTTTTTTTATATATATTTAATGTTTTTTTGTTTGTAGTTTGTATGGTTTATTTAAGGAACTTTATCTCATTTGATTATACATTATATATTGTAAAAACTAACAAAACAACAACAACAAAAAACAGTAGGCTCAAAACAGCACATCTAGCATTAGAAAACAGATCATTCCAGCAGTACAAATCAATACAGTCCATGACCTTTTAGCAGATCACTGCTTTATTCTTAAATGAACCTCTGAGGTTGGAGTGTAAGTTTCGTAAAGCAGGCCTTCTATAGACCATGATACCATTCAGCTCCATGTATGAGCTCTGATGTCTCTTTCCCACCACAGACAGGAAAACCTGACCACTATAAACTTTATTACAGGATGAACATTCACCCTTCCTCTCATTTATCAGCCTCCTCCCATTCCAACCCTCATATTTTCTCTCATATTCTCACAACTATGGCAGTTCAGCTCAAATCCAGCTCTCGGCTGTTCAATAGAACGTGCATATGGCTCAGGTTTCAGGGCGGCTTTATATCCCGGGCCAGAGAGGCTGTTTCCACCCATTCCCTGTGGACACTGTGCTGCACCGTTTTCAACATCTAAACAGATCACAACTAGATCTCCCACCAGTCTCTAACCTTCTGCTCAGCCTCGGTGTTTCAGCTACAGGCAGAACAGAAAATTCTAAATAAACTTCAAAAAAAGATAAACAGTACAAGCTAAAAATAAGGCATAAATCAAAATAATAGTAATAAAAATAATAATAATACCAGGGCTTGAAAATAAAGAAAAAAAATAATTAAATGGGTTCACTCCGAGCAGAATCGATATTTTAACATTTCTGTTACTGCGTTCCTCTGAATTATTACTGTTCTGAAACTGGTCCGAGTAGAAGAAATACCGTTAATAACGTTATTGTTTAAAAACATAACATTAAAATAACGTTATTAACCAGTTAATGGACATTCCAAATTTGCGATTCTGTTCGGAACTATAAAATTTGATTTAGTTTCTGGTTCTGTTCTTGTCAAAATTTCATTCGTTTCCAGTTTTCGTTTCTTGAAACGGTTCAGAGCCCTGAATAATACCTAAACATTGCATTTTTGTCATGCAAATTAACTTTCAAGTTTCAGCCTAAATAAAGCTTAATCATGACAAAAGCCTTTACTGTCTTCTTGGAAGGCTTTGCGGCTTTTGTGAGAAGCAAAAATCAGTAGACAGGAAGGTAACTTGGAACAAGAATAAGAGACCATACACAATATCTAAACATTTTTCTGCAACATGAGATTAGAGCTGTTTGGAGAATAAACCCTCTTAAATGTCTCTTTACGTACTGGTGTGTGTGTGTGTGTAAAACTTGTTTTTTGATATCTTTCATATTCTGTGTGCTGGTCAGTTCACAGCAGTGATAGTTTAAATAGATTTTTACATTTTATGGGCATTTTTACCTTTATAATTTCTTTTTTTTTCTAAAAGTGTGCTTCATCTTTTGAGTCAAATTCTTACATTTAATCAGTCAATTAGAATAATAAGAAATTTGGACTGTTACCAAACAAATAATATCAGTATCAAAATTCATCTTTGCAATGCAGAGGAAACAGAAGCTGCATACGAAGAGGCATTTAGATGTAGGCCTGTTTACACTATTTAATTCAGCTCAGAGGGACATGAATGCATTTAACTTGCAGTTACAAATGCATAAATAATATTGTTATTTTAAACATTAAACACTGAATACTGATATTTACAATTATTTTAAAAATGAAAAGATACTTTAAATATGAAATTAAAACCACCAGTAGGTGGCAGCAAGTCATTGTGTTAATAAGCGAGTTATTGAGATTGAACAATCATTTCAACGGTCGATTCATTCAGGAATGAAATGCCGTCATGTTGCTCAGAGACGCAAAACAGTGCAGTGGCTGTGTTTGGAATGATTTTTTGTTGGTGAAATAAAAAAAAGGCAATATAGTGTCTAAAACGTAAGTCTCTTAATATAAACTTCTTGTTCATTTTTATTTTGATTTGTTTCATTATATCATTTGTATTTGTGATGATTTTGATTTTAGAGGTGAAAACTGGGACTCTTTGTGTGATATTGACTAACTTTCTTTCTGTGGTATTTTTATGCACAATGGCGCTTAGACTTTTACAAAACATAGCTAACATAGGGACATTATAACTAGCCACCATATTGTATTACAGTCTATGGTCCAGCGTTTATCAGGTTGTGCGTCAGTAATAATGGTCCATGGGCAAACACAGTGTTCCATGTGTAGTTACAGTAAATGGACTAAACAATGATTTTTTTGTATTCAAGTTACTCAGGGTATTCAAGGAATCGTTTCAGCCCTACTTTATGTTCATTAATGTTTGTGTCAATATTTCCAAGAACCTGGTTCTGGTTATTAAAGACTATGGTCTGTCTTTAGATGTCATTTCACATGCAGATTGGTATGACATTGGAATCCTAAAAGGGGATTAAGCAGTAAAATACAAAGTGACCTACACATTAAACGGAAGGATTTCTGAACAGGTGATTCATATATATATATATATATATATATATATATATATATATATATATATATATATATATATATATATATATATATATATATATATATATATATACACACATAACCTCATGTGAGCCACAGAGCAGGAAATAGTTGTAAAGTAGCAGCAAATCCTCAGCTTATGTTAAACCACTCTTTCCAAGAATTTGATTTTAGAAGTATCTCACAGACAAACAAATGCCATTAATATTTTGTCAACAGAACTGCTATTGCAATCACAGCCCATTATGGGCAATGGATGCTGGGTAATGTGCAAGTAACTTTCATGGCTAGCCAAACCATGCTGGAAATGGCTTACCAGATCTCCAGGCTCGGCGAAGAAAGGCAAAGGCAAAGGAAAGAGCTGCTCTTGATCCCACCCTGGCCAAACCCTCCACTCCTTTACTGACTGGCCGAGCACTGAGGAAACAGACAAAAACATTTCAGCCTATTATTTTCATTGCTTCTATATAAAGCAGTTTCAAATGTAATCCAATTTCAATCAAAGCTCTGTTCCTCATACCTTTTGTTATCGACGGCAGAGAGCGGAGGGCTGGGGGGACTTTTCCAGCGCACTTTGTACTTTTCCTCCATCATACTGTGGGTGAGTGAGATGAGGTAGCGCTCCAGGATCACCAGTCTCTGGCTCAGGCGCAGAGCGGAGAGTGTGCTCTTAGCCGTCTGTGAAGACAGCTTCTGTTGGTCGTCTACCAGTGCCATCACACAGTCCTTCAGCTCTCCAGTTTCTGAAAAAATAAAAAAAATAAAAATAATAATAATAATTATGAGATATACAAGTAAATAAAATAACTATATCTTTTTACTTCAGGATTGCTTTTACTTGATTAATTTTGTTCTTAGTTTCTTGCTTTATTATTTAGTGTCATTCCAGGTTTCTTTTTTTGTGTGTTGCTCTGTATTTTGTAATTTAATTTTCATTGTTGTGCTTGCTTGTGTTGTGAAGCACTTTGAGAAAGCAATTTTTAAAGATGCTATACCAAATAAATGTATTACTATTATTTTAATGTAGTAAAACAAATGGCAAAACATCCATGTTATATTAAAAAATATGACAGTTGATATAGTCAATATAATAATATATAACAAAATAAAAAAGGTGATTTAATATAAAATAAATTAATATAATGTGGATATATGTCATAGTACAATATTATGCATTTAACACACTTGCCCTGCCCCAGACATATGTGGGTATTCTGACATTTCATACAGCTGATTGATGACAAATATGAGGCAGGGCAAAAACTCACTGCTGATGGAGCCTAGAGAACATAGTTAGAATGTCCCTAAATGTCAAGATATGGGGCAAAAATGCCCTGTTTGAGTCATTTCGAGCGCCGTCTCATATTTACATCATATAGTTAAGCAATATCACACAAGCAATCGGCTAAGTGCAATATCAAACAAGTGCAAATGTTCAGTAAGTAAGAAGTTAATATTGTGTTATTTTAGACACGTTGTCCGTTTTGCTAAATTTTGTCAACAAAAATACAAAGACGAAGCAGAACTGTTCACAGGCATTTCATTTCTTAATACATGTTTTGAATGAACTGGGTGAACCATTTGGCATGTTGGATTTGAAGCGGCACTGCACAGACCGATTGGTGTATGACAAAGTACCACGAGAGCGATTCAAAAGCATAAGGAGTCATCTGCTCTCTATAGCTCTTGCGGTACTTTAATGTCACACACCAATCAGTCTGATGGTTATGATCCGCTTCAAGATGAACAAGTCAAGCCTAATGATTCAATGGACCATTCATAAAGAACCATTTACTTCACTCCTGAATGAATCAGCCATTTGAACCAAATGAATGAATAAATGACTCGATGACTTAATCATTAAGACATTTACCACCACCTACTGGCAGTTTTAGTTTATTATGTAGCGTATCATTTCATTAAAGAAATAATTTCATATTTCCATAGTAATAATAATAAAATTAATAAAATAAATTATTAAAGGTTTAGTTCACCCACCCAAAAATGACAATTGTGTCATCATTTACTCACCCTCATGGTCCAAAAGAGTATGTAATAAATTTTATCAAACAAAATATTTCATGCTGAAGCTACTTTTTAGTAGCAATTAATTTGCAACTAATTATATGCCACATCATGTAATTAATTAGATTAAAAAATTTAATCGCTTACCAGCCCTACATATTATATTATATTACATTAACTTGGACTACTATTATATTTTATGTCACATAAACATAACATAGTATAATAACTGTATTTAAGAGACCAGTTCAAGTAGGCTTTTTTTAAACTTTTGCTACTCCAATCCCTGACTACACAAAAGTTATAAATAGTCTCTGTGTGGCATAATGGCATAATGCCTTAGCATTTCATCAAGTTCTTGATATTATGATAGCACTAATTTGATCTCTGTGTTGTACCAATTAACAATGTTTTGTTTATGTGAAATACAATCTCAAGTTGCAAAGTCTACAAAATGCAAGTCTATATGGAATTGAATCGAGTAATAATGATGCTGTATAACAATGTTCGCTGCAATTTGAGTCCTTGAAGGGCATTCCAGTCTAAAGCCTTCATTATGCTTGCCTGAAACTGTCTGCCTGGCTCCACTGGACTGTTGTTACGGATGTGCATACATTCAGCTCTTCACAGCCTCTGGATAAAAGCCTCATACAGGCAGACAGGGTGATTTAAAATAGCCGATCTGAAATCCACTTAAGCCTTATGTAAGCCAAGCTGCCTAACCCTCACAGGCCCTGAAGCAGTGCAGTCTGTACAGCAGCACTAAGAGGTCATAGTGCATGGTACTGTGAGAAAACGAAAGGGTTTGAGCATGTCACACAAAGATAAGTAAAAGAACGGCTTTTACTTCCACATAGCTATCTGACGATTTATTTCGCTTTAAACAGGCTCTCACAGACGTTAAAAAGCACTTGTTCATTTCCTGCAATTCAATATTATGCTTCTAGCATAGCAGTTGGTGCTGTTATCAGTAAATGTCCTCTTTTTCACCACCGCTTTCATTGCTAGAACAATGGAGAGATGAGAGGAAAAGATAGGGCTCTTCTACTGGTCTCTTTCAGGGGCTAGATGATCCAGATAAAAACTCACTTTAACATTTACAGGCTATTTTACAAAAGGTAAACCCAATCTAAAATTCATCTATTTGACTTCAAATCGGAACTATTTGACTGTGTGAGAATAAAATTGCCATCTGATGCAGTTCTTTTATTTTACATGAGGAATAATTTTTAAAGGAAAATTAATCTATTAATTTCTCTATAATCATAGATTATAATCAGTTTTTTAAGAAATTAATACTTTTATGTGAAGTGACAGTAAAGACATTTATGTTAAAAAAATATTTTTTTAAAATGCTATTTCAACTTTCTATCCATCTGTAGAATCCTGACAAAAAAAGGATAGCAGTTGTCTACCATTTTCATCAGAAGACCAAATTATTATAGTTTGATAAATTACGAGGTTGAAAAATATCATTAAGCTGAGAAACTGTTTTTAACATTGATAAAAATAAGAAATGATTCTTGTGCATATAATCAGCATATAAGAATGATTTCTGGTGGATCATGTGATACTGAAGACTGGAGTAATGTCTGCTGAAAACGCAGCTCTGAAATTAAAATATAATACAATAAAAAACAGTTACTTTAAATTGTTTTTAAATTGTAAATAATATTTCACAATAGTACTGTTTTACAGTATTTTTAATCAAATAAATGCAGCCTTGGTGGACAAAAAAAAAAACTAATCTTAATCTTACGGATCCCAAATATTTGAACAGTAGTGTAACTTGGAGTATTAAGCAAAAACCTTATAATTAAAATCTTTTAAAATACCACGGTATAGCTCAGTGTTTTCAGTACTAAATAAAGGGTGGATGGGCTCCCTCAATGCAAAAACAAAACTCTGCAGTAAACACTGTTGTGGACATAGTATTTTGCAATAGGATGCTATAAGAAATCCTGCTGAGGTGGTGTGTTGGACTGCACCTGCTCTACTACCATGTGATGTTCATATGGGGCCTATGTGTCTTTCCATCAGCATGTTCTTATCACCACCCACCAGAAAGCTGCTCCACCTAGACCTGGCCTACAACCACACACAGGGCAAAAATAACCTCACAGACAGTATGTACAGTCACCCGAGCCCCAAACACCTCATGCGCCAACCAGAACACACACACACACACACACACACACACACACAAGCTGAAACACATGCAGGGTAACACACACTGTGTGCACGTCTGCCAGAGGAGGAGTAGGTCACCTGTGTGGTGACAGGGCTGAATAACTGGGCCACATTTAGATGTGGCAAATCCATCTGCTATTCTACATTACAGCACTTTGCTGATGAGAAACTCGGCCAATGGAAACTGCTCAAGGGTTTGCACTTAGATGTCAAGTGCTGAGGAGAGAGAACAACGTGTAAAGTTGTGGGTGTCGTGTATGATTAGATGCAGGCACATGCTGAAGTTTAATACTTAAAGATGAAACGGAAGTAGTAACGTATTTTTTCTTCTGTATTGTGACAGATCAGAGTGAAAAAGGTTATAAAAATAAAAAGTATGGTGGGTACTTGTTTATTTGCATTGGTTTTTAAGGCTTGAGTGTTTAACTCAAAAATAGAGGGAGATGACTGGTCTTCTTTTCAATTTTGTGATTGGTTGTAGAAGTAACTTTCTCCAACACTAAACATACCTAAAACACAGGATATGAGCCTCCTTTTTAAAACACCTAGACGGCATGCAACTGAATAAAATAGAGAACAAGTTGTTGAAATATGTTTCAAAAACATGTTTTTGTGCTCGTGGGAAATCCTATGCAGATTAAGCCGATGATGTGTGAGTGGGATGACCGTGCAAGATGACAGTCAGCGGATGCAGTAATCAGCATGTTGAGTTCAGCACTCTCTATCTGAACCCAGAGCATGTTATTAAATATCACCACCCACCTGGCTGCCTCCCCCAGTCCCACATCTCAATGATGGAGTGATGGAAAGATGAAGCCGCCACCTCCTCCTCTTCCTTCTTTTCCTTATCGTTTGTATCATCTCTCTTTTGGGTGCAATCAGCACAGTCCTCTGAGAAGTTGATACATTTTAGAAATTTAGAAAACTAAAAACCTTTAAGAAAAAAAGCTTCATAAACTTCATAAATATATCGTAATCCATGAGGATTCAAGGGTGACGTGGCGTTTTACCTGGATGGGCAGATTCTTCTCTGTCAAAGACAATCTCTCCATCCTTCACCATCTCGTTCCACATCTCGCTCAGTCCTTCAGAAGAGAAGGCTCGCTGTAACAGAAGAGATAATATTATAGCCATATAACCTTTTTTTAATTAATTCAAGGCCTAACTGAAAATACTGTATATATAAATATATTACTTTATAATGTATATACAATATGAAAACAAAAGTTAAATGTATTTCTGGTGTGGCCAGTAAAATAAAATAAAAAGTATATGTATGTATGTATGTGTGTACATACACACACATATATATGTACACATATACATGTACACACATATATACATATATACATTTATACATATATACATATACATATATACATATATACATATATATATATATATATATATACATATACATAGTTTTATATTTATCCACTGTACAGTGTGTACATATATATATATATATATACATATATACATATATATATATACATATATATATATATATATATACATATATACATATATATACATATACATATATACATATACATATACATACACATATATATATATATATATATATATACACACACACATATATGAATAAATGGCAGAGATGGCAGTTATCTTTTGGTGACTGACCATTAGCATCTGTAACATTTCTATTTCGGCCAACTAGCCCATTGAAATGCCACCACAGGCTCACTGAGGACTTAGTGATAATTACTGAAATTCAGAGCCCAGACTCAAGTTTCAAATGTCAAAAATTAATTGACACAACAGACTTCAGACTGTAGAAAGCAGAGAGACTTTCACAACAACCGAGTTGATGCTAATAACAGCTAAAGCACCTTGAGCAATACTCCAGTCCAGACAAATGTCACAGAGACCCAAATTCACACACAGATACACAAACAGCATTTTGGGGTGTTGATTTCATAAGACATAACTTCACTACTACCAGGAATCCGTACTAAATTCCTCCAGTGTTGTGAAACTTAATCTGTTGTACAATTATTCACAGCACATGTATTTTCCCTTCAAAACAAGAAGGGATATTTTTTTCAAACAAGATGTCAAATATAATATAGCAGTATAGCATATTTACCTGAATCTTAATTTAGCAAACGTCACTTTTTTATAGGCCAATCTGTTTGGTGTGACAAATGAAAAATGTAAAAAGGACATATAATGGGAATCCATAATTTTCAGACTTGGGCAGGCTGGAGAGAAATAAAATAGCTGTGTAATCACTTTAATATAGTAATGTACTAGCTAAAAAGGGTTATTGTACAAGTCACAGCATTAGCCAAAAGAGTTTTTCTTCTTAAAAAAAGGTACTGCATCTGATTGTAGAGTAAATCAATATCGAATTGAACTGAATCAAGACTGTAATTGAAACTAATCGCAAACTTGTGAATCGAAATTTAAATGAATTCTGAAATTTGTCTTAATACCCATCCCTACTTACTGCATTTTTTTTTTAATTAAAAAAATACATAAAAAAAGTCTGATTTAAAATACCCATCCATTTTATATTTTTTATATATATATATATATATATATATATATATATATATATATATAATATATATATATATATATATATATATATATATATATATGCTCTGCGTGTTTCAAAGTAAAGCACTGCTATGTGTTCTTTTATACACAAACAGCGCATGATCTGGTGTTTTCAGTGTCTCAGAAATATTATATATAATTTTTATACTTCTCACAGACAAAAAGGTACCCAGACAGCTTCTGGCAACCTCATAATAATCATAAAATCAGGCCACATGGGAAGTTTCCCTGTAAACAGCAACAGGAGGCCAGAAAAATAAGCATAAAGAGACTTCCATTCGCTTTAAGAGCTCGGACAGAAAGGCACATTGACTCAACCACACACAATGCAAGCTTTTCAACAGTTTAAGACTTTAAGCAATACTTTTAATATGCTACTGACCAGAATAAATTATCTATTTCCACTCAGAATCAGTACTCACCGAGAAACAAGATTAAAAAGATTTCCAGTGTCAAAAAAAAAAAACAAACAATTTGTGTTACTGCTGAAGCTTAGGTAGCACACTGCCTGTGTCACTGAACACAGCTAAAAGATGTAAATGATGACCAACAGTGCAACCAAATAGCTTTCGGATGAGGCCTTCAATAAATCCCTGCCCCCTAAAAAACATCAACACTCTATATTTAGCATCAAGGACTATATTTGAACCAATGACCAAATTCATTCCAAAATCTACCTGCAGGTCTATTTTTAGCCATTTGTCGTGGAAGCGCAGCTGGGCATCAAGGGAAAAAGATGGCGACGGCATCCTTCCCTCGGCTGTCCAGGCTGCAAATGCAGCCTTCCCTAAAGAGACACATTCACAGATCAAACAACAAGTTAACACTGTGAAGCTCTGACCAGCAAAACAGATTACATCATTACATCTATATCTCATTAAAACAACTATCCCCCCCAGTTTATATTGATCACTCGCATATGGATTTTCCCAAAGGCCCAGTTGTTCAGTGCAGCACAGTCTGTAGTTCATGATGCAATCCGGCAGTTTCAGATCACTGAGAACCATCTTCATAGCCAAATTCAGAACTTTTTATTCATTCCACATTCAGTATAAAACTGTTTAAAATTTATCTTAAACATCTAGAAATTAAAGGGATCGTTCACTCCACAAACAAAATCTGCTTTTTGCTAAATTCATATGAATTTCAAGAGTTTTTGAAGAATGTTTCCCCATTTAATGCACTGTCTGAAGATCTTATGCCTCAAAACGTAACCAAATTCAATATAGTCCACATTATTTCTGTACTTTTCAAGTCATATGATTATATTAGAGAGAGGAAAAAAATACTGAAATATAAGTTGTTATTCATTGATAATCTTACCCTCCAGTTAGCTGTTAACCGCTGAGTCAATGAACTCAAGAATCACCAAGACTTGGATAAAGCAATTCTTGAAATATAAGTTCACAAACAGTATGGACAATTATCATGATTTTGTGTGCTTAATGAGGTTTGATATATTTAGTCAGCGCACACTGTCAATGCTCAACGCATTCTTCAGAATTTCAACTTCAGAAAGTCATATGGCTTTGGAATGACACAGGGATCTGTAGATATTGGCGTGTTTAATTTTTTTTGGTGTGTGAACTGTCCCTTTACCTTCAAGCGTAAATCAACCTTGAAATGTTAAAATGCGTCTTCCATTTCTTTCCATAGTTCATAAAATGAACAGATGAGCCATTCTAGCAATAAAATATGAAAATAATATTATTCAAAATGATTAAAATATGATTGTGGTACTGTGGTACCTGATCGAACAGGAGTGCATCACTGAAATAATTTATTAAAACAAGCTGGGTGTTGGCTTAGTCATATTCTCTTTCCATATCTAATCATCCGAGTCAACATGTAGATGTAAGTAAAATATTGTTGTTGTTTTTTTAATCAACAGATGTTGCTGTAACGCTGCAGGTTGCTCTCTGTGATCGGTGTGTTGTTGATGTAACTCAGGCTGTCAGCCGCTAGCAGCTAAAAGACAGGACGTTCCTGAATACAGACAGTGCTTTGACTTTACTATTCCTGAACACACCACAGCCTATTAATACTGCAAACCAGTTATCTTTTCCTGTCCCCAAAGTGTTTTCGGAATCAACGCATGTTTTACCTGTTTGGATGTCTTATTGAATCCTTCTCCTTCGGTCCTTGCACCAGCTTTACTGCACTTTAATGTCGGCCATGTCGTGTGTTGACTGACAGCATCGACAGCCAAACAAATGAAAAAGAAAAAGATGACGTACCACAAATGGGGGGCGGGACGCCGCAAGAGCCAATCACATGCTGTGATGTACACACGGAGCACGACGTTCACTAAAATGAAAATTTATCAAATTATGTAAATTTCGTTTTAACGCATAAACTATAATATATATATATTTATATAATATATATATATTTATAATATAATATATATATATTTATATATATATATATTTCGTAATAATATATATATATTTAATATATATATATTTATATATATATAATATATATATATTTATATATATAATATATATATAATATATATATACATAATATATATATATTTCGTTTTAACGCATAAACTATAATATACAATAAGTATTTTTGCTAGGACTTACCTATATGGGGATTTTAAGCATAATATATGTATTTTATAATTTTAGGCTACATTTTTCTATGAATGGTCGCGATTTTTAGAGTTTTAGAGTTCCTTTTTTATTACACTAGGTTCCTTGTTATGATCATGATGTTTGAAAAAATAATTCTTAGAAGTACAACTATTTAATATAATTTCATAATTAATATGAGCTCATGAAATAGCATAAGTAACATTATATAAGAATAAGGGGGGAAAGTTAGATTTTTGTATTTTTAAAGGGTGGTAAATTAATTTAGCATTATTGCAGTGTTTTATAAAGTGTACAGGTTCGACTAACTCATGAAGTCATGTTTAAAATACTCTTGTTTTGATTCACATAATTCAAAGAAAGAATTTATAATGAAAACTATTTTTTATTATTGCTTAAATGAAATAAAAACAAAAAAAACTTAACACAATTCCAAATAGCATTAAAAAATGAAAACAAAAAGAAGACAATAAAATCTAAATCTAAATATTAATCATCAAAGTACACATCCAAAAAATGACACAATTTAAGGGCTTGTCATAAGTTTTAGGGACTTGAAGATCATCAATTCCTTCTGAGATTTTTTTTTCTGCATTTATGTATAAAATAATTTGCCAACACAGTAGTGTCATTATCCATATTTTTCATATAATCATTACCATATTTTTAAAGTCAAAGCATTACATTTTTTTTAATTAACCAAACATGAAGATGACCACAGAATGTTTTAGTAAATTAGCATGAATAAAATAGATGTTCCAAAGTCTATTAAATGAAAATTCTGCCATCATTTACTGCCTCATTCACACTTCACTTTCATTTTTTCCTCCATACAATGAAAGTGTATACCTGTCGAGAATGTCAGTTTGATATCCCATTTAAAGATGCACGTTAAGTCTCTCTTGATATTACAGCGCCACCTGCTGTAAATGATGCAGTAAACAGCTTTAAACTTCGCGCAGCCACCTCATGTTACATGCATGGTGAAACTCAGATGACGCAAAGAATACAACAACAACTGTACTCTTTTCATTTGTGTTAAAACGCGTATAACTTTATCTGTTAGAATATTCTTTATTAGATATTGTTAAGTCCTCTCTCTGCCTTAACCAGTAGAGGTCGTTAGTTTGGCAAGTAACTCCTGAGAATGAACTTCCGGGATGTAATGTACATCGGTTCATAATGTTTGTGTGCCTTTGTAGAATAACAAAAGCCACAAGATAACAGGCCTATGAAGGCTTCATCAGCTCAGTAAAACAAAGAGTGATATAAAGACTGACATTGACTGTCCATAAAATCTCATACATTTATGGACGAGGCTTCATTCCCAGTAGTTGATGTTTTGATTGCAGTTTTATACGTTTGTACTACACAAAAAGGGGACACTGCGAGCCCGTAAATCAGGTATTTCACATCAGAGGACTATTATCCCGCATATTTTGTCACACAGATCCCACAAATTGAATATTTAATGAATGATCTATGATACTACAGGTGGGACTTGCTTTGGCTGACTGTGTGTGGTGTACTTGCAAGTGAGTCATTCCTCCACTACTGCAAATAAATTCAATTCAAATTAATAATGGTTGTTTTAAAGTGTGTATTATTAACTTTTTTATATATTGATTGTAGGACAAATAGGAAATTTTCTGGCATTTAATGTTGCCCCCGCAGTTGTGGTCACTCCCTTTGAAGCCATTGGTGTCTTATCTGAGTGAATTTCTGTGTTATATTATATTATATTATATTCAAGGTGTCACATCAAGAGCAAAACTAGAGGAGAGACTGATGGACCTAGGTATCAAAAACATGTCTGGTGGAGCCATAATTCATCTACAGTATGGTGGTAGCCCAGTGGTTTAACGGTTGTGAAAGAATGTTGGTTTACCAAACAGTTTCAGTCAACACTGACTTCTATTTTATGAAGACACACGATTAAAGTCACTGGAAATCAACACTGTTTTCTTACCAACGTTATTTAAAAACAAAAAAAAAAATCTTCTTTCATGCTTTGATGAAGAAAAAAATCATACAGGTTTGAAAAACAAAATATTTCTTTTTGAGATGAATTATCCCTTTAGGAAGTAGGACTGATAACACAACACTCATACATCACTTAACAGCAGGTTATTTGAAAAGGGCCATTCCTACAAATAGTGTCAGGTAGGTTGTTTTGAAAAAGAGCATCTGCCACTTTCAAAGCCAAGTCACCTTTCTTTGTTTAGTGCTTTTTACAGTACAGATTGTGTTAAAGCAGCTTCGCAATAATAGACAGGAAAAATAGCAGAATCAATTATGAAATCTCAACTATTGAGACATCCAGATTCTGCTGTAAAGCAGCTCTAAATGACAACTGTGTCAACATTGTTCAGATGAAGCAGTGTTGGTTCAGTTCAAATTAAAAACAATTTAGCAGCTATGCTTTTGTATAGCAGTAACAACACAACATTTAAAGCTCAACAATTTTATTTTATTTTTATTTTTTTCAGTCAGCGATGGATAAAACGATTTCTCCAACAGACTGTATATATAAAACATGTTTTAATCATTTTTATCTTGAATTTTTGTTAACATAATAGGTCATCTTGGTTTTAATGCCCACATTTTTAAACGTAAAATTTGTTGAAAAACTTAACCAGGTGAATATAAAATAAAAATAAGAATGATTTCCATGTAATATAAAAATAAATACTGGCAGGATTTCCGTCTGGAATAACTCCATGGTGACAGTTTTGGTCAATCTACCATCAATAATTTAATGTAATTGAAAGCATGGCGAGATGACGGCCAGCAGGGGCTGTTTTTCTTACCTTTGCACACAGCAGTTGGCTTCCTAGTCGAAGGACTTTCCTGCATCCTGATCACGTCCCACCGAAGGAACTGAAATCATTTTAATCCCAGAGTAAGTTGTGTGTTACTTTATGTATTCCCTTAAGTGCATTATTGTTGTATTTACAGTTTACCATTTGAATATCTTTAACGTTATATTGTATGCGATTTTATCGTTTAATAAACGATGCGAATGTTTGCCGTAAGAAAACAGACCCGAAAGAGTTTGAGTGTGCTTGTACTATCTATCGATCTTCAGCCCTATATTTTCACACACTGCATATTACGAACATACTTTCACGTATGTTTATAATTTACTACATTGCCTTGTATATTGGTTTTGATTAGCTGTAGAATAAGTTGTTTTAGTGTTAAGAGTGATTCCTGTAGTTTATCTGTGGTTACTGCACCTGACTCAACGTTTACCTATGTGTTTCTACGTCACTAGCGCAACATACAGCACTTTTACACTTTTATATTAGGTGAGGAAGGTACCTTTTCAGATTTATTATATTTATGACTACAACTAATTTTCATATGTATGATCAAAACGTTACGTTTGGTTACAATGTTTAAACGCATGAAAAGAACACTTTAACAAGACGTTAGAGGACAAAAGACCAATCAAAAGAGAGATTCCGCGCGTGCGCGCCTGCTTCCCTTTCACTGTACTTATTCGACTCACTGCCGCACTTCGGATCTTTTAAACAATTCAGTGATTCTTTTACGTCATGACGTAATTACGGCAGATGGTAAACGTGTGCTGCGTTTTTAATTTATTTTGTTAAAAGATGCAGTATATTTTATCGAAATGCAATATTTTATTTGTATGTTCTTTATTTGTTATGTATCTATTGTATAAGTTGTGCTTATAATTTATAGTTATATGTACTATACTAAGTCAGTGCATTTGTATTTGGGCTTGTATATTTTCACTTTGGCAAAAAAAAAAAAAAAGATTCAATCGAATTAATGGAAGAATTGTTCAGAATGTTTGGCGAACGATTGATTCGGATGAAATGATTCGATTCAAATGAATGATTCTCTCACGAATCGGACATCCGCTACCGCGTAGGATCTACATGGGTTTGCGTCAACATCGCGTCTGAATTTCATGGTCGCGAGAAAATGTAAAAGTCAAAACCGTGAAATATCAGTGACCGGACACGATGTCGAGCTGATCACAGGAAACCAGCTAGGTACTGTGAATGACTTCATAACCTCCTTTAGCCACGCGTGTGTTTTGCTGTGAATTATGAAGCTAATTGGCTAGGCTATCCGGCTGGGTTTGGCTGTATGAATAAGGTAATTGTGATCACGTCAAGAAGATCTCGCCTACTGTCGCGACAACCAGACGCGGACTCTAATAAGATAACTAGTTTATGTTTGGGTAAAATGGACATGGTATTTTATACGAGTCAGTAATCGCATAAAATAATTGTATTCTAAAGTTTGCTGGATCAGCTGCATGCTCGTGTCTCGCGACTTAAAGGGCTAGTTCACCAGAAATGATCATTCTGTCAATATTCACCAAAGTCCTTATAAATTGTCTCTGATATTGACTCACCATTGATTCAAACCTAAACGCTGAACTTCCGTGAACACACACATAGAGGTGCACAGTGACAATCTCAGTCACCATTCACTCTCATTGTATAGAGTAGACGGAAGTCATGAAGGTTTTAAACAAAGTGAGCCTTTATCACTAAGTTGAACCCTATGCTGATAATATTTTCCTAATGTCAACACAAGTAGCAAGTTGGACTTCGAGCCGGCGTGCTTTATAGTGTAATTTCCTTTATTTCTTATGACATGATGTCACTTATTGTGCATTACACACACTATCATTCTTCATTCTCCCTCTGAGCTGTGTGTGTGTATGTGTGTTGTCATGAATGTAACCTCAGATTTTTTGAGCTGCAATGTGTGTGGTGTTTCTTATAAAAATGGTATAAGCTTTATTTTTCCAACTAGGAACTTACTGGAACTTAATTCCAAGATTATTATTATTAGTAATTTGTTTTTTCTTGCCAGGTTTTGCAGTAGGCCAGGATTGTTCCTCTGGACTGAATCTTTGGTGTGCGTATGTCAATGTGACTAGAGGAAACTCTTCCGACAGCACTATGGGTCAAGACAGAGGAAAGTACGATTTCTATATAGGCCTCGCTTTGGCTGTAAGTTCCAGTATATTTATTGGCGGTAGTTTCATCTTAAAGAAGAAAGGACTCCTTCGACTGGCCAGGAAGGGCTCGATGCGTGCAGGTATGTTTCTTTCTGTAGGCTTTTGATCTAGTGGTGTCAAGAAAACACACACCGCTAGCTCTGTCAGAGAGGTTTAACTGGTTTGGGTGTGAAAATGATTGAGATGTTTTGTTCAGACACACCTGTTTTGTAGCCGTCATTGTTTAAACGTAAAGGTGCAGCACTGTACAGATCACTTGCCACACACTTTTTATAAATGATTAACTCCGTTACCATGTCATTGACTTTACTGTACGGAGATATTTAACCCTGTATGGACTCGTGTCATTTATTAAAGACAACAAAAATAAGTCTTACTGTTAAAAACGGAAACTATAACTAATTGCTTTTCGCTTTTATAAAGTGTCAAGTCTCTGTTTTATTCTTCCGGTTTTGTGATGGCATTATTTGGTTGTCAGACAACAAACATAAGTCTTTTTAAGCATTTGTGACATTTAAATCATTCAATTTGATTTCCAAACACAGTTTAATTTTGCTTAAACGTGTTTAAAAGGCTTTATATTTTTTATTTTAGGATATATAGTAAATGGCTGTAACGGAATACATATTTAGTGCATAGAGTAATAGAAGCGATTATGTGTAATGAAATTTTGCTTTCATGTAAAAATGAAACGGGCATGATTATAGTGTTTAATTGTCTTTCAGTAAATGTTTGATATTTGGACATAAATGGGAATTTAAATAACCCATTTTTCCATTTAATAAATAATTCATTCTTTATATAGTTGAAATAATGATTTTTATTTAAAACTTACACTACCATTCATAAGTTTGACATCACTTTTATTCTGTAAGGATGCATGAAATTGATTAAACGTGACAGTGAAGATTAAAGTTACAAACAATTTCTGATTCAAATAATTGCTGTAATTTTGACCTTTTGTTTCTTCAAACACTCCTGAAAAAACATCACACCTGTGTTTCAACATTGATAATAATAATAAATGCATCTTGAGCAGCAAATCAGCATATTAGAACGATTTCTAAAGAATCATGTGACACTGAAGACTGGAGTAATGATGCTGAAAATTCAGTGTTGCTGATTCAGGGAATCTTTTCTTCTTTTTTTATTGTAATAAAACGTAAATGCAAACATTTGAACAGTAGTGTATTACATAATGCAACCTGTAGAGCGTAAGGAAATACTGATCCTCTGTGTAGCGCTGATATGAAGTTCAGTGTTGGCAAACTGTGATGCAGTGTAGTTGTTTAACTGTTGACATTTACAACAATTTCTGAGGGATTCTAATGTTTGTACCAAGTAGTCATCAATGCGTTTTTTTGACTTCTAGAGAGCAGGGTGGCCGATATATGATATGCAGTGCAATTTAATTATAGCAAATGTGTCATACACAATATTGCTGACATAATGTTGAATAAAAATGAATCTCTTCTTTTCAGGCCAAGGAGGTCACGCATACTTAAAAGAATGTCTTTGGTGGGCTGGCTTGTTATCAAGTGAGTGACAATTGAAACAACTCATTTTCATCTTAAAGACAAGCTCAAAGCAGCTGTTCACATACAATATATATTTATCATGTTTGTGGCTTTTTGAAAGTAACAATTTGAATTCTGTCTGCTTTGACAGTGGGGGCCGGCGAAGCTGCCAATTTCGCTGCATACGCCTTCGCTCCCGCCACCCTCGTCACTCCTCTCGGTGCTCTCAGCGTGCTAGTCAGGTCTGTAAACCTCTGGTGGATTTCTCTGAATTATAAAAGCCTGTTGCTTTTTTTTTAATGGGACAGCAGGTGGAAAGTATGTAATGCAGCTTTGCTTAGGAAAATGTTACTGTCTTGCACTCAGAACTCTAGTGATTCATGTGGGTGGTTTAGCAGACATTTTTGTGGTTTCCTTGCTGTTTTTAAACCAAGTATGACCTTAATCTTAGTGGTTGCATGCATCAGGTTCACAAAGTGCTCAGTGTCAAAGTGTTAGAAGTATTAACTTCTCAAAAGGACAAAAATAGGCTTCAACATAGTTCACAAAGTCTCAGTTTACCTACTTTATATTCACTACAAACGTCTAGGGCCTTAAGATGATTTAAGACCAAACGAACATTAAAATAATCGAAAATTGAAATATAAAAAATTCACACGCTCACCAACTTTATTAAAAATTCTGAACCTGGAAAAGTCATGAAATTAATCATTTCCATTGGTATTTTTGTGTTTTAAGAAAATACATTTTTCTAGGCATGCCAAACTCTAAAATATTTTATCGGGTAGATTTTTGGGGGTAAAATAATAGCAAAAAAAAAAAAACTTTCTATAAGAAAGTGGAAAAAAAAAACTATTCAGTAAACCATGAACACCTGGACAATTTTTGTGAATAATGGAGGGCCTTCATCAAAAAGGTGATATAGATGATAAATATGCAATCTCTAAAGTATGGCACCCTTTTTTAATTTTAACAAAATACAGCACTTTTAATTAAGGGTGAGTAGATAAAGACAGGATGTTTCTTTTTGGGTAAAACTTTAAGGGTTTAATGCGTGTCTGTTTTTGCAGTGCCGTTCTGTCCTCGTACTTCCTGACAGAGAGGCTGAACCTGCACGGGAAGCTTGGCTGTCTGCTCAGTATCCTGGGCTCCACTACCATGGTGATACACGCACCTCAAGAGGAGGAGATCGACAGCCTGGAAGACATGGCCAAAAAACTGGTTGATCCAGGTGAGCTATGATATGTAGAGATAATGAAGGACCTCCTGGGGCCAGTTCCATAAACGGTTTAGTCTTAGAAAGTTAGTAAAAAAATCTAATAAAAATGCAACTGGCCCTTGGTATGTGAATAACTTGTTTTTATCCAGCAGCAGTGTTGCTGAGTTATTTGGTTTCTTTAATATCAGTATGCATTATTGTGGTCTTGATAAGGGAAATATTGCAGTTACACAACCTTTCAAAAGTTGGGATCAGAAACATTTTTGGTTACACTTTATTTTAAGGTGCCCTTGTTACAGTGTAATAATTATACATTTGAGAACTAGGTAATATAAATTAATATGTACCTACTATAGGGTTAGGAGTATATTTATATAACTAATCATCATTTTCATCTTTTCTTCCATCTGTCTTCAGGCTTCATGGTCTTCGCTACAGCTGTCATCATCATAGCACTCATCTTCATCTTCGTACTGGGCCCACGCCACGGGCAAACCAACATCCTGGTCTACATCACCATCTGCTCTGTGATTGGTGCTCTGTCTGTCTCCTGCGTGAAGGGGTTGGGCATCACCATTAAGGAGGCCATCGCTGGGAAGCCAGTGTTTCGAAACCCTTTGGCCTGGCTGCTGCTGCTTAGCCTGATAGCTTGTGTTAGCACACAGATCAACTACCTGAATAAAGCACTGGACATCTTTAACACGTCCCTGGTGACACCCATCTATTACGTCTTCTTCACCACCTCAGTGCTCTCCTGCTCTGCCATATTGTTCAAAGAATGGGAACACATGGGCACCGATGACATCATCGGCACACTGAGTGGCTTCTTCACGATTATCGTGGGCATCTTCCTGCTGCACGCCTTTAAGGACGTTAGCATTAGCTTGGCGACATTGGCCGTGTCCATCAGGAAGGACGAGAGAAACGGCCCTTTATCAAATGGCATGGCAGCTCACAACCACTCCAGTTACGAGCTGCTACATACCGACGTCATGGAGGACTTTGACGACAGAGAGTCAGGGTTGCCTTTCGACAGCGTCTCCAGAAGAAACGGCACTATGACAGTCTCATAGGTTCAAAGAGGAGCCGGTATGCAGCAGTTTGTCTATGGAAATGTTTTGGCTGCTCAATGGACATTTAGCATTTTTCTTTCCTTTTCAGATATGACATAAAACCTAAGACAATCAACTCTCAACGCAAAAACATAAAAGATGGACCAATCGATTGTACTAAGGGTTTTGTTTGATTTTTTGTTTTGTTTTGTTCGTTTCAAACTAGACTACATGGTAAGCTTCATCTCATTCCTCATGTAGCACTGTAAATATACAACTGTACGTTTTTAAGAGACTTTTGTTATATTTTATGTGAAGATACCTGTATTTACATGCACTGAGTTTCTTTCTACAAAACCAGTAGTTGCTTTGACTTTGTAATAAAGACATCCAAGTGGAAAGATGAGAAGACCTTCTCAGTTCATCAGCTGTGCTGTGATTATTTTTTAGGGGTTGTAGACCCAAACAGGGATCATAATTTACTCACCCTCATGGCGTTCCAATCTCGTTTAAGAATTTTTATTATTATTATTATTTGAAGTCGTCAGTTTTTATTTTCATGAAAACCTTTTAAATTCGATTAATATTTTGTCATGTCATGTTTATCAAATTCAGTCCATTATACCAAAGACAGACTATAGAATACCTTTGTTCCAATAGAATTCTCCATTTTTTGTTTTAAAGGGACTATTTATACTGACTAATGGTATCTAATTTAGTCGACGCGTGCAAAATGAATCCAAATATTCAAACATGGGATCAACATTTAACACAACCAATTAAAATGTACCCGTGAAAACCTGAGCTCCTGAACATTATACATTTACACTAGTTATTCGTTGTTTTCATTGTTACGTAGAGCGTATTCATTATACGGACACATTTTGATAAGCACGTTTTAGTTACAGAAGTGCTGTAATTGACCGTTGTTCATTCATTGTTCAGCTTCATCACCTGAAACTGGAATTGATTTTGTTCAAAAACATTATTAATATCTAGCGGTGTTCATTTGTCTCATCACTGTTTATATTTTAATTAAAATAGATTAATTATCGTCAATATGCACTCGTCTATGTTATCAATTATATGAACGTTAGTTAATTTTTTTGCAGATTAACACCGCACACAGATCCCTTCAGATTCGCATCGACCGAAGATCGTCCTGGAGACCCACTGTCCTGTAAAATTCATCTCCAACCTGCTTCAACATCTTCAAAGATGCCTTCCAAGCAGTCCTGAAGATCTTGATTAGCTGGTTCAGATGCGTTTGATCAGGGATGGGGTTAAGCCCTTCAGGAGAACCACTGAAGACATTATATAGTTTTTATATAGCTCTCAAATTGAGTAAACGATGACTATTTTTATTTTGTGTGAACTAGTCGTTTAACTTGTTTAATTTAGTGAAAAAATGACCCAGGAAACCAAACAGTTTGATATTTATTTGAATTAAAATCTGATTACATAATTAAAATACAAAAAAAGGCACGTTTATTGAGAGTAAGAACTTGGTTACGTTTTATTCAGGATAATAGAAGAAAAAGAATCTTGCATGCAATCATTCAAAAACACCACAGAAATATACCACTGTTCTCTCACCACAGCAAAAGCTTAAATAATCAGCTGATAAAACCCACTTGGTCATTTTCCAACCCTTTCCCACTGCCTTCCCCTGGTATAAAACATGAAAATGAGTAGTGCTGTGCTATCATTAACATATAAAAGAGAATAGCCATTTATCTATAATAAGGCACGAGTGTGTGTACAAAATAAAATCAACCTGAAATATGCTATGTAAAACTGGGCCGTGTTCGTCTATCATTTTAAAACATATTTTGGCCTAATTTACCAAAGCCTGAGAGGTGCAAAACCTTTAATGGTACAATTGATTGATGCTTACAAAACAAGGCAACTTACTGGCTCTGTGAACACTACAGGCTGGTGTACGAAAGGAGTCTCTATGTAGAATGTGACAGTGAAACTGGTCCTAAACTTGTTGTTAATGTTCCCCTCTACCATCTCTTCCACTTCTAATTGGTGCAAATGTACGCCAATCTCAGTTACTGGCCAATGACTGATGGATTGGAGGCTGAAAGCAACGGACATGTTCGACTGGCATGTTCTCTCCATCCCCAGACTTCAGGTACTTGTTCAAAATGGCAAAGATTTCATCATTCAGAATCTGGAACTTGCGAATTCGTTCAACCATTTTCTTTAGAGGCTAAAGTGAGAGAGAGAGAAAAAGATGGTTTAGCTGATGTCTTGACTACAGAAGTTAAATAAAAACTTCTCATTGAGAAAAAACTCACCACACTCTTGATGATCTCATCTTTGCCGTCATGTTTCTGCACCTTAAGGAGATGGTAGCTGAAGTCCAGGATATCAAAGCGTCTGTGCTGTCCAAGCAATGTGATAATCATGCAACCGGCCCAGTTCAGACCATCTCCAAAACATTGCCTGGAAGAAGATCGATATGCTTTATAAAGCACAAATATCCTAATCTCACTGTAAACAGCCATTCTACATGACGAGACGAACAGGTGATCAGTTTGCACTCACTCAACAGTGAACTCATGCGCTCCCACCGGGATGCAGTACACAAACTGCATGGCGCTCCACAACCTGTGGAACTCCACGCACTCGTCCACGTGCATCACGCCGTTGCTGGGCAATGGGCCGCGCCAGATTGGGTCGTCCAGATAACCGCGGATGCGAGTCAGAATGACCTCAAATATGGAGAGACCGCAGCACAGCCGCTCTTTAGTCAGCAGGTCACCCTCACGGGCGATGGCAATTTGCTGATGAGAGATTGTACAGGGTATTGATTAAAATCAGACCAGTACTGCTCACTTAAGTCTTCATCAAGATTGACTATGGTATTTGTTTTGTCAAAGCATGTGATTTGTCCTTCAAAGCATATTTACAGTTATTTATAAAATTTGAACAGTAGATGGCGATGTCACCACAATTATGTAGTACTGACAATTCAACAACGATTAATGATGGCATAAAAAGTCACCACTGAGATGTGATCATTTTGACTTTTTATCTCATAATTATGAGATAATTATATATATATATATAAGATGGCGATGTTATATATATATATATATATATTTATATATATATATATAAAAAGTTTAAATTATGAGTCAAGATTGAATATCAACTTTTTCTCTCAATTTCAACTTGTCAATTTCAGCGTAATTATTAATTTTTTCTCTCTTAATTTTAACTTTTTATGACAATTTTAATTTTTGTCTTTATCTCATCATTTCAACTTTGTCAGTTTCAAATTAATTATAGCTTTTTATCTCATAATTATTTTTTTTGTCAATTTCAGCATAATTATGGCTTTTATCTCAAAATTTCAGACCTTTATCTCAAAAAGTATGATTTACCAAAGCTACTAGTTTCGACTCGTTATAGTTATGATTTTATCTCAATTTCAATTTTTAATGTCAATTTCAACATAATTATGGCTTTTTCTCTCATAATTTTAGACCTTTAGCTCACAAAACATGTTTTACCAAAACATGATCATTTCGATTTATCAGTTGATTTTATCTCATAATTTAATTTTTTTTTATCAATTTCAATTTATGGCTTATCTCATAATTTACCAAAGCATGATCATTTTGACTTGTCATAGTTATGATTTTATCTCCTAATTAAAATTTTTAATGTCAATTTCAACTTAATTATGGCTTTGTATCTCATAATTTCAGACCTATTCCATATATAACAGTGGTCCAGGACTCAAAAAAAAATATATATATTTTTAAGCACAGAATCAATTGGTGTGGTTACTGATTCCGTATGTAGAAATGCCAATTAATGCAACAAAAAGTGACAGAAAATAGCGGCGTTACCAGGATAAAGTAATACTCATTTCTTCAAGCAAACTTTAGAAAAACACAATTTTTCTTTGAAAATAATCAATTTGGCCATTACCACTGACACAGCTCATAAATAAAAAAGTGAACGTGGAAGGCTCAGGGATGAGCTCAAACCAGCAGTTAGGTGTGTAATTGAAGATGCTAATGACAATAAGTGGATGTGTGTGTACTGGAGGCGGCAAAGCAGCAGAGCACGACTAAAGCGGCTGTCAGCGCAGTGATGTTTTACCCACCTGAGGGGTTCCCAGACGCTCAATTAGAGGCACCATATGCAGTGCTGTGTATTTGGCCTCCAAACGCTTCATCTTTGCATCCAGACGTTCACCTTCTGCTCAAGTGTGGGTTGTAGAGGGATTATTGGATATGTATGAGGAACTGCTCAAATAAAGCATCCTAAAAATAAATACTGCATATCCTCAGCAAACATCCATAAACATGAGCTTACCTTTAACGTGAACTCTTGGCAAGATGTTCTGGAAGGGTGCTGCATGCAACAAGTCACACACCTCTTCTTGAGACTGTAGGAAAAGAGACAAACTCATTTCAGAAACTAAAAAACTAGGGCAAATAGCAAAGTAATCAATGGAACAGTGGGATCAAAGCATAAATTAAATTCAAATAAGCAATCTAAGACAAGCCAACATTGACACTTTGTCATGTATATGCATAATCACTGAGTTTTGGTGCATTATGTTAATCAGGTTAAAGCACATATTCCATTAGTCATTAGCTTAATGTTTGTGGGCAGTTTTTGGTAACACTTTACAATAATGTTGTCTCATATAATGTTGATATCATGAAATTACTTTTTTCCTAAATGTTCAAAATACATCAAGGTTAATTTTGATTATGTAACTTGACCTGTTAAAAATATATGAGTATATGTAGAAATTAATATCGAACATTAACCATAAATATTAACTATATCCTTATGTCAAACTACCTCCCTTCAGTATTTGGTATGAGATATTCATAAAGTGCTGAGGAATTCTTTTGTGGCACAGAGGGGTGATGTGGCATAGTGGTTGACAACAAAAAACAGAAATGGCACTTCATGTCAAAAAGAGGTGTTTTAATGCATGTCCAATGAAGCTTTTAGAAATCCTTGACACAGATTTCTGTGGGTACGGTTCCAGCAGATGGAGCCATGCAGTCACATACTCCACTGACAGGAACTATTACAGATGAGGCTGTTGACATTTAAATTAAAATGCAGAGAATTACAGCCGACAGCTCTGATTGCACTGACCTTGCCATCATGCAGAGCAGGTACTTCCACACAGGCACAGAAATGTTCTCTTCAACGACTTTATTTTACCAGACAACCCTTAATTGTTGACACTATATAATTTGATGTTAAATGTGGAGGGTGGTGGAAGACAGCATCTCCCTGGGTAACTTTTGTGACTAATGGTTGACAAATAAACAGCAGCTTATCACATCTGTGAAGAGTCTCTTGAGTGTCTGGATGAATGTCAGATATTCTCAACCATGCTGCAGTGATGTTCCATCCATTATGCAGTGTAAACCCAAGCAACTTCTTCAAAGATTTAAAATGTTTTTTTGTTGTTGTTGTTTTTTATTGGGAATTTACAGATTCTTGATAATTAACTCAATGAATCAAATTGATAATAAATAATAAATTCTTATATGGCACGTGTTAGATTGGTGGTATTATTATTCTGTTCTATGTTGGTGTTATTGGTTTTATGTTTGATGTGTGTTTTATTGGTTCGTGTTAAAGAGCTGTGTGATTAGATATTTGTTTAGCACCCAAATATACACTCTCTTATACATAAATTAATTGTAACTTAAAATCTTGTTGAAAGTTAAAGTTGTTAACTACACCAATAACAAGTAAACCTGTGGCTATGATGTGAGTCTTTGGACTCAGCTACCCTGACTGTTATTTATTGCGAGTAGCTGTGTTTTGGATTTATTTGTGCCCTAAAAGGAATAAACTCATTAACAATTTACAAATCAAACTAAACACATTAAGAGCTTTTGATTAGTATACATATTAACCGTATAGGGATTAAACTGAATAGATAAATATTTATTATAATAAAAACTTAATATTAGAATAAAAATGTGATCATGTATGTGATTTTTCATTAGTTTTTGTTATTTTGTTTCTTTTGATTAAAGTGATTTGTTACCATTCAGACTTGAAAGGAACAGAAACTGAGATGCGGTTTATAAGCAAGGCAACAGCAAGATCACATTGTTTGAGGAAAATATGCACATGACGGTTTTAAAGGGCTGGTTCAAAAACAAAAGATAAAAATAAAAAAATGTGAAGCTGATCTGCATCTTAAAAGGGTTGAAATCTGACAGTGCTTCCACATGCAATGTAATAACTGCAGATGTGTTCCCATGACAACAGTGTGTCAAAGTCAGACATCCTAAACACTGAGCAGGTGACAGACTAAACAATGGAAGTCACCTGTGTTGTGTACTTTTATACAAAATGTATATTCACATATATAAATATGCATATGTGTGTAAATATATATGTATGTGTGTATATGTAATTAATTGAATCTAGTTGCATGATGTGCTGATTAATTTAATCACACATGAGTTTGGGCTGAGAAATTACCCCCAAAAGATAAAGTCATTATTGTGTTAAATACACGATCATGTTTGTCAACAGCTGCATGCAATGTCAGATACAGGTCTGCGCAGGGCCAGGATGCGTTAAATACGTTTTTTCCAAAATTAATCACACCTAATTAACACATTACAGTACATCTATTCAGTATATTGCTCCATTCTGTCATTGACTCCTGAATAATTTATAAAAAGTTAAAATATTAAGAGATTCATTCATGATTGAAGACTTTAGTTATGGGTCTTGTGTGTCACTTGTCACAGCAATATGAGAATATGAAAGGAGCCAAACCACAAAGGACGAAATTAATTAAAGCTCACTTCCACACTCTTCACTCTCAAAACCACATTATCAGTCTGCTGAAGATCTGTTTATTGATGGCACTGACCCTCTGCTTTGCTTACATACTGAAAGTGGTAATAAAAATATTGGATATTCTTACATAAGCTGGAATTTCTTCTTTAAAGAAAAGATTATGGCAGGTGGCAACAGTTGCTAAGGTAGGATTGGTCAGTACTGTTTTAAGGCATGGTTCTTTCTAAAGTTTAGTGTGAATGCTCAGTGGTCATACCAAGCTCTGTTCACTCAGCAGGCAGAACAGCAAAGCGTTTCCAACTTCCCTCAGGTTCTGGAAGCACACAGTCTTCAGCTCCGCATACTCCACAATGTCCTTCAACTGGTGGTGGAAGAACTCCAGAATACCTGCATCCAGGAGACAAAGTCATACTTTCACGATAATGCCTCATTTTGGTTGTTTTTGGAAATGCTGAAGTATTAGTATTCCTTTATTTGCACACTGCATAGTGATTAACAAAACAGATCCCATTCCAGGATAAACATCTCTTAATAAATGCCTAAAATTAGGACGTCTAGCTGACAGTAATATTGATCCAGGCCCTAAAACTAACCTTTACTCCACCAGCACATGCATGTATTATGGTTTCTGAAGGTTAAGAGTTTAAGACCTCTTTAAGAGTAAGGAAATTTAAAGAATAAATTTGAGGAAACGTCAATATGTACTCTGAACCTGCAAAAAAAGTCATGTTCTTCCTCAATAATCGTCTTGTTTTCCAGTGCACGTCTAGATTCTTAAATTAAGATACATTTATTTGAGAAGGAAAATTACATAAGATGAGAGGTTAATCAAAATCGAGTTTATGATTCAATCAAGGGCCAGTATCCCCCAGTGGTCTCAGAAAACTATTTAATTCAAAGAAAAAAGTTTTTATACCCCAGTGTCATATTCATTCTTGCTTTAAGCCTAAACTCACTTCATTTTTCAATTTAAGGAATTTAAGTACACACACACACACACATCTTATATACTAAGTCTTTGAAATTTCTGAAGAACAGTAGGTATCTACAATGGCTGACTGTTCTCAAGTTTACTCTTTTTTTTTTTTATTCCAGGTACATCCAAAAATCCCAAAAGAAGTAATATTCTTACAAGTAGAACCCTCTAACTACATATACAGACCCTTTGCTGTTTTTCTACCCTCTGCCTTTCTCTCTCAGTCTCTCCACCACCCACTTCATTTCATTTCATTTTTCCTTTCATTTCTTTTTGTCCAGGCTGACTGAAGCCCACATAATCAGACACAGCCATGGTTTCAGTGTGGCGTGCACCCTCTCAGTATGGTCACCCGGAAAGAAATAACAAAGAAAGGGAGAAAGAGAGCAAGAAGCAGTTACTAAACCTTCTCAAGTCAAGAGGGGTCTGATTAAGTCTTATAAAACACCCAGCGTCTGCTGCGTAAGCTCTGCTAAAAGCACCACTGTGTGACTGACACACTGCAGACAGGCAATCTGGCTAACAGCACAGTTGGATTTATGAAAGCTTAATAATTCAGTGCTTATCTTCTATTGGTGATAGTGGGAGCTCATATTTACACAGGGTCAAAGTGGCTCTCCTGGGTCAGAAAATAAAAGGCTTGTTGAGGAGTGTCCAAAAAAAGTGCACTTTTCACCTGGAGAGCCATACTCGTGGCGAGGCAGACGGCATATCTTGGGCATGACTTCCATCAGGGTCTTTACATACTGCAGAATGGTGCCCTGAAGCTGCACCAGGGAAAGAAAAAAAACCAAGATAACAAGGTGAATTCAGCAGAAATGTTGCTAATGCCCACACATCCAGAACTTTTTCTTTTATTCGTTATCCGATTAGCAGAGTAAAAAATTTGCTCCAACAATGATCTAATTTAAATAAGATCCTTACAAATGATCTGATGCATCATGAAAACAGAAATTTGGTATGGACCATATCAGTGCATGCATTCCTGGGAAACAAACCCATGACTTTGATGTTGAAACCACTACAATTAAGGCATCATTTGAGAAGTTTTAGTAGGAATAGTACACCATGCATTTCTTGAAAAGTTCATGCCAAGGGTCTTGCAAAAGGCCCCAGATCTCCATTAATAAACTTCAATTTGCATGCTTATGCACATACCAGGCTTTTGACGACCTTTAACAGCTCTTCCATCACCACAGCGATGCCTTGGTATCCTAGAAGTCTGCAAATAGCCTTAATATGTGGAGGTCCCAGGAAGTTCCGGTAGAGGCTGTATATGCTACTGTACGCCAAATTCAAGGCCTAAATCATCATTAAAAAGAAAAGAGAGGAAGTTAGTGCTTGGAACAAGATTTCATTTTGGGGCTGTCTTGCTGTAAGCCAACCACAATATTACTATACTTTAAAATATAATTTATTCCTGTAGTGCAGAGCTGAATTTATAATCATCCATTACTCCAGTCTTCAGTGTCACATGATCCTTCAGAAAATATTCTGATTTATTAATGATCAATATGCTGATTTATTATCAAAAAGAACAGCATTTATTAAAAATAGCTTTTTCTTCCTATATAAATCTTCACTATCACGCTTTATCAATTTTAACACATGCTTGCTAAATAATATAATTAATTTTTTAAAAAAAAAAAAAAAAAAAAAACCTTTACTGACCCCAAACATTTGAAAGGTAGTGTTAATTGTTGCAAAATATTTCTATTTTAAATAAATGCTGTTCTTTTTTTCATTTTTTATTCAAAGATTCCTAAAAAAAAAAGCATCACAGGTTCCAAATATATATATATATATATATATATATATATATATATATATATATATATATATATATATATATATATATATATATATATATATTTATTTATTTATTAAGCAGCACAACTGTTTTCAACACTGATAATAAATCAGCATATTAGAATAATTTCTGAAGGACACTGAAGACTGGAGGAATGGCTGATGAAAAATTCAGCTTTGCATTACAGGAATAAATTACATTTTAAATATATTAATATAAAAACATTATTAAAAATATTATAATATTTCATAATATTACAGTTTTACTGTATATTTGATCAAATAAATGCAACCTATATGTGCATAAGAAAATTGTAATGATCCCACACCTTTGAATTGCACTATATGTGTGTATATATGTGCACGTGTACACACACACAATGTATACTTAAAAAAATATATATATATAAAAAAAAAAATTAAACAATGGCCAACAAAGTTTTAAATACTTTAGTAACAAAACTAGAAAGAAATAAGCTTCCTTCTGTTCTCTTAATAAGAACGCAGAACTTGCAAGTTGACCGATTAATGATTTATCATAAATTCATAAGCATACATGTCCGTAGGTGTTGTGGCAGTGAGTCAGGGGAGACAGGTCACCAGTCTGAAGGAGTAATTGAGAGCAGAGTGGGGGAGGAAAAGTGCCATGTGTTTTTCCAATGACTGAGAGAGCAAGGATGTGTAAGAGATTGAGGATGAATGTAAGAGTTGCATTCTATGCAAAACACTGATGAGTTGTCTCCCCCTCCCCACTGCACTCTCTCTCTCTCTCTCTGCTTTATTTGCTGCCTGCTGTTCTAATCAGATAGAAGAGCTTTTCTGTGCAGCAGTGTGGAAGTGGAGCTCTTTCTGCAGGTGACCTGAGCCATGCCAAACAGAGACAGCTACAGGTCACACTCTCTTAATGCTTCAGGGGGATTCTGTCTGTGACTCTTCTCATCTTTTATGGTAAGATTTTTGCTCCTTTACCTCTCAATCTCAATTTTCCCAGAGACACCTGTGTCTCTGTTGGGGGGGGGGGGGGGGGGGGGGGGGGTTAGCTGTAGATTATACATAACGCATGGCAGATGACTGAATAAATAATTGTTTATTATAATTTATTGGGCCGTAATGTTATTCATTTATAATGTCTTGAGAGAATCTCTTAAGAACTTTTTTCTTGGCAAGCAGATATACGGATGTAATGTCAATTGGAAATTTCTCTTCAACTCATTCACATAATCCTGCTTTAGATACCTAGTTTTGAAGATAAAAAAAAAAATAGATACAAAGCAATCAAGGCGGATAAATAAAAAAATCTGTTCTTGTACTCAATAACCTGGTGCTTTTCCCCTCTAGATAAATCTGCTTTTCCTAACACCGTGACAGAGCAGGGCAATTGTACTTGAATACAAAAGAAAATTGAAATTACAAAACAGGATATAACCCTGAAAAAAGCTACCTTGTGTGTTACCTACACAACCATTCTCAATGTTAATGACTACAGTATGAAAGACAAATTAGACAGAAAGAACAGCACAGAACACGTTCAAAACATCTGCAGTTTATAACAAAGCATATTTTTATATACCTGTCCTCAGCCAGTGTTTTTTGATTAAATCCTTTTGACAAAGCACTTTAATTCAAAATCAATTTCAATACTGAAACCAACAACTGAAGTTTGCCATTTCTTTAAAAATAAAAAACATGCTTTTATGCCAGAAGCAAGCCCATTACTAATCTATTACGTCCTTGTACTACATTTAAGGTCAGAATTGATCTAAATTAGTTTTTCCCACCTTTATTCTTCCAGATCCTTCAAAAATCAATGCATGTCATCTCAAACCTGCCTACACCATTAAACATTGCGTGCATAAGGGCCTGAGTTTCAACCTAAAAAACACACTCAACATGACTATCACCATTCAGAACATCACAGCCACCTCTGCCATTGTGAGCTGGCCGTCATCTCCAGGCTGCGTGGACACGTTCTACAGCATCATGTATCACCCTAACTGGAACAGCCTGCTGATGGGTTACACACGCAAGAGCTTCCTGCGGGAGGACAGGGTTCCCGTGAGCCAGACGTCCACCAGTCTGGGCAACCTCAGTCCACAGACCACTTACATCCTCTGCGTCACCTGCCAGTCCGCCAACCCCACCAGAGAGCAGTGCCAGGTCTTCAGTACCCTAGATGAGGGCAATGAGCTCGGAGAGAGCGGCAGGGAGCTGGCGATGGGCGTCTGGCTGGCCAGCAGCATCCTGTTGCTGATCATTGCTGTGGCTCTGCTTTGGGGATGTCTGCACACCATGTGTCCAGCCAAGAGGGACCCAGAAAGAGGCAGCCAGTCAGGTCCGAACCCTCCACACCTGGCTCTGACCCCCATGGGTGGGAACATGGGAAGCGAAGGAAGAAAAAGTCTGTACACACCCGGCTTTGGCGGGGAAGACTCTCAGGACGCAACAGTGATTGAGAATCCTTTCCGAGCCGAGCATGGTAGAGAAATGGCGAAGTGGCAGGGTTGTGAACTTCGAACACCAACTAATAAACAGAGATTTGGCCCTGGGTCAGAATAACTAGGGCACCAAATTTTGATGCACTGACCCCAAAAATTCAAACTATTAGAACTTACACAATGAGGACAATCACTGGGGTTCAACCCATTTTGAGGAAAGGAGACTTGTCAGGGTTAAATTAGCATTTAAATGTAAAATGAAAATATCACCAACATATTAAACAAGGAAATTGAAGGAGTTCAATTGTGGCTTCGATACAATTCTACAAACTGCAGTTATTTTTTGGTATGCCTTTACAATGGTTAAATTTGTAAACATAAGTTAATGCATTTTGTTTTAGAATTAATTTAGGTTTATATTATTTATTTTTATTTATTTATAACCCCCTCCCCCCCGACACACACACACAAATATTTTTTTTTTAATAATTTATAAATAATAATTATAATTTGAAAATTATAATTTTTACAGTAAGAAATACTACCAAATTTTCCAATACACAAAAGATTCACAACAGAAGCATAATTTATTTTATATATTTATATTTCTACATAATGTGGGTCACCTATCAACCTACAATGTTGGAATCGTGTCTGTAGAGTACAGTGTCAGTTTAAAGTTAAACACCACTGCCATACTGGTTTTGCAGGGCAAAAAAAGACCCAACAAAAGTGTAGGCTGTATAAGTGTTGATTTTGATGTCTTTGTGAGTTGATAGTCTATCTGTGTTGTGTTAGTTGCACTGCAATCTTACTATGCTTGAAATGTACTTTGCCCACCTATCTATCTTGCTTAATAAAAAAAAAAAAATTCCCTGTATGTTATGGTTTGTCAGAGGCACTCAAGTTAATGCTGGAGATGTAAAAGATGTCGGTGTGACATTTAAACTCATGCAAACCCACCTTTGAGCCATACAGGTACTGTGGCTGGGCATTGGGAGGCTTGTCTCTCTGAAACTCTTGTGAAAACGGCAGCACAGTGCGAGAAAAAATAATGGAGGGGGGGGAATTGTTTTTTATTATTCTTTTTGTGTATTTTGTTTTTAACAAGGCTGTGCTCAGCATGTCCACTCTGGACCTATTCACAGGTAACAATACAGTGAAAAATCTCATCACACAAGTCAAACCACAGCTTTCAAAGGAACATGTTTCTAAGGAAAAATGACAAAAAAAAAGATACAACTATCTGCTGTGACATGACCAACTTTTAGGTGTTGTTCTCAGTGTGCTGGTTAAAGTCACTTGTGAATCACTGTGCTGTGTACCCAATCCATCACTCTGAGAGTCTACTGAGAATCAAGCAGACACAATGATTGAAATGAGTTATTCACCCTTTATACAAAAACAAAAAAAAGCTGGACTGAAGCCAATAGTGCATCTCAGTTTCTCAAACCTGAAACAGAGATGGCATCCTTCTACCATTTATGAGCTGTATTGAGACATGTTGATACTAAATGGGTACCTTTATGATAAATGTGTCATCAATATGTCTATCTTCCCCATGAAGGCCATGAAATGTTGAAGCCATCTTAACCTGACAGTGTAAAGATACCTTTAGTCTTCTTTTTATCCCACATTCAGACTCTTTCAAGGCCTACCTTCACGTCTATTCTATACAGCCCATGTTGAACACCTCACAATTCAGTCTTAGGAATATTTCTCACCTCACTATGATTCCTTACAAAGCTCTCTTTCTTTTTCTCACTTGTTGTCATATTTGATATATGGGTCAGATTGTACCTTATGCTTAGAAAAAAGATTGTACTGTGCTATTTGACAGTAAAAAAAGACAAAAAGAAAAAGTGATGGATCCAACACTCAATTCACAGGAGAAAAATTGATAAAAAAATAACTGATATGCCTTCACTTACATGTTTCTTAAAAGCTGCAAACAAGAATCTATATACAAGAATGTATCAAATGTATCTGAAACATAGCAGTCTTTTCCTGGTTGGAATAAGCATATACTTTAAGCATAGACTTACTATAAATATCTAATGAATTAACTTAACCATTCTCTAAAAAATTAAAGATGAAAGCAATGCTCGATCTTCATTTAAGTGTCTCGTGCATCATGCTTTCTGACAAGTGATGAAATAAATTTTCTATGCAATTTGACTTTTAATCTCAATCACATCTGTTTAAGTGAAATATGGATGAATGAATACATACTACATCAGTTGAAGCCTGAAAGTCATGTCTACACTAATATAGCTGTTAAAATGCTGCCTATTTATGACATTATAAATTATATTATTGCACAACCCTGTCATTAAAGATTAGTAGAGATTGCACATTTTTGTTTTTTTAATTTAATATTTATATTTTATATTAAAGGTATTATTTACCAGAATTAATTTACAGAAAAAAATTCCAGATGTCCTAAAATGCTTCATGTCCAAACTGTGCTTTAAAAATAACCATTATTGTTATTTATGTTTAAAAGAAATAAGTAAGCAACTTTTAAATAAACCTTGGGCACTCCCTACCCACCTGTTCGTGGAGCCATTGTAACAGTAGTTGGGCAAGAAGTCATAGTTGAGTTCCCAGAAGACATGGAGCGTGATTCTGCCATAGGGCGCAGATACATTGTGATTTGCCTCACGGAACATGGCGTCGATACTGTCCAGCGTCAAAAACTTACTGAGGAGCTTATGGGTCATCCGGTTTATGTCCAACAATCCCTCCAACTCCTGATCAATGACAGAGAAAAGAAGAGCAATTGGAACAAAAAAAACACTGTCTCACTTTCTGACATTTGTATTCAGATGCACACACATACCTACAACAAAAATTTGTATGAATGAGCTTTGGAACAATTTCATGGCTTTTTGGAATGCATTTGTCACAGTCAGACGTCTATTCAAATGTATATACATTAACGTGCACACACATACAGGAAACAAACATGAATAAAATTATTCACTAGACTAAATTATTTCTGCTGTACTGAATTTAAATTTTGCTGTGAGAGATGGCCTCTTTTTTATAAAAAATCCTGAACCGACAAATATCCAGCAAATTTACAGATCTCCATATGAGAAAATGAAAACCGCAAATTTCCATAAAAACAGAGATTTTAAAGGATGAGGCACCATGATGGAAGTGAGGTCCTCGCTCTCAAAGCGGTTGATGGCGAGCTCTAGGGATCTGTACAGTGCCGAGGACACTCGCTGGGTGATCAGACGGTTCAAATCAATCGATCGTCCAAGGAGCTGCAAGAGAAAAGGACAAGGTTGTGTGGACTTAAAAAACACCACTAATAAACAGTAATGAAAATGTAAACAGAAAAGCAGCTGTCCTTACCTGGACATGTCTCTGTTTGAGAAGCGTCTCGTAACGATTGGAGGAAGGCCATGAGATATTGGCGCCCTGATTCTTACATTCAGCTCTTAGTCTCTTATCCAGAAGGAGACTGAAAATAAAGCACATTTTTTAATCCCCAAAGTAACTTGCAGTACTACTGAAAATTTTTTATATATTTGTTCTGAAAACCAATTCTGTCCGAATAAGACTATAAACACAGTTAACAGACCTTCCGGCAAGAATCTTGTAGTAGGCAAAAATTTGATCAGCAAGTTTGTAGACAAACTGGTCAAAGCAGAGGTTCACCTGGGGGAAAGAGAAGAAAAAATCACTTGAAAGAACACTTAAACTTGAGTAAAAGAAAAATATTATTAGCAATGCAATAACTGCCTCAAAGGATTTTATTTTGCATTAATGTAGAAGGTCAAGAGGGTTTTTACCTCAGCTTCAATCTCATCATAAAGGAACTGCTTTTTAAACTTTGTGAGAGCGTAGTTTGCGCTGTCGTTGTACAGATCCAATGAATACAACACATACCTGAAAAGATCAGACATACTTAGAAGCATATTTCATAAAAGTATTCTGTTTTGCACATGTACTATGGCAATGCATGTGTTAATTGTATTTTTGGTTCTCACTCCATCATAGAGGCCTCTTTAGTCTCCAGGATGTGGTCAGTGAGGATCCAGGGCATGGACATCTCAATTGGGAACTGGATGCGGCGACCCATTGTGAGCTCCAAAAAGAACTCACGGAACCAGAGCTGGGACAAATCACAGCACTGCTGCAGCGTCTCTGCAACACATCACGAGTGTGTAAGATACAAAACATCCCAGCAGGCACAACAACATCATAAGACGTTGATATTAGATTAAATTTCGGTTGCGACGTCAGGTGACCAAAATTCAATGTCAACTCAATGTCTAATGTCAATGTTAATTTGATGTCCAATACCAACGTCAACTAACGTTGTTATTTGTTGTTTTTAGGTTGTGTAACCAAAATCCAAAGTTAAGTCAATATCAACCCGATTTTCATTCTCAAGCAATATAAAAGTCTCTCTGACATCATGTCCAACGTCAATGTGATGTTATACTGAAGTCCTGTGCCTGCTGGGATTCTTAACACCAACCACATTCAACCAAATACAATACAACACTGCCATGTTGATCACAAATAACTGAAGAAATTATATAGGCCTATACATTTCATTAAAAAAAGGTACACATTTATTTGGATTAAATAATCTAATAAAATTTGCAAATATATTCAATTTGCTTTAAATAATCTTATATAATCGAATGTTTTATAATCTAAAAATTAACTAAATTTATTTTAACAAATTTTTAAATACTTTTGCTGTTCATTTCAGATCAAATGTGTATTTGTGCTATTTAGGCCTTATCTTTAAAATAAAAGCCTTTTAATAAAGGAATGACATTCATACATTTTTAAAATGTATCTTAAGTGTCTATATACTTTTTAGGCCTCTGTGGACACAGAAAAGCTCAGTAATGGGTATTGATGCAGAATGGAATTAAAAAGGTTGGTTAAATAACAAAAAGTATAGCTATATAGTTCGTAATCATTTTACTGTTGTTAAAATGGTGAATGCTGTATGTATGTAATGGCTAGATTGGTGTGAACTGCCATATAGCCTGTTCTTTACCACTGAAGTTGAGCAGGTGAGTGTAGAAGAATGATTCGCGATGGAACTTCTCGATGTCCAGGATGGTCGGACCCTCCAAACTACTGCGCAGAGTCTTCTTTGAGCCACTCTTATCAGCGACCAGAGACTCCAGCATCGTCCTGACCATATACAGCTACACAGAGAAACAGAAAGAGGAAGCAGATGAAAGACAGTGCAAAGTTGGATGTCTTTACTCTTCACACATGCACAATTATCCACCGCTCCATAAACAGATTCTGCTCTGGTCATCTTTCCACAGATGGAAGGATCTCTTTTGCATTCTGGTCTGTGTGCAATAATGTGCTGATGGAGGGCACACAGGTGTCAAAGCTTCCCTGGAGATGTCAAGTGCTCGTCTGTATCTCTCCCCTTGGATTCCATCTGGAATTGTGTCTGTTTGGCACTCTATTCAAATACTGAGAGGCTAACTTCTCAGTCATTGTTTAGGTAAAATCGTCTTGAACAAAGTATTTTCTTTTATCTTTATTTTATTAATGAAATGTGGACAATACAAAAGAAAACAGATTTATCTCCCTTTTGTCCCCCTGTTTGAAAAACATGAGACATGACTGGATCAGATTCTGTCTGTATTAACAAGCAGGTATATAACTGTAAACTACTCACTGAGGTATCGTACATAAAGCCAAAATTTTAGGCATCAGTGCAACCCTAGTTCAGAGCCGTGAGATTCTAGACAGGAACCTCTTGTGGCCAAATTCAATCATAATCATACAGCTCTCAAGGAAATGGCGGAAAAGCATGAAATCAATCCACACTAAAACAAAAACATTGAGTCAAGAGTTAAAATAAAAAATAAAAAAACATGGCATGGGAACAATCCTCAACACATACTTTTTCAAATTAAACTGACACATGTATGATTCAAGCAGTAAAGCGCTGAGATCACGTTGAGAGGCAGCACCGATTACAGCTCAAATCCCCGAGGCACTATTGACATTCAATACGACACCCTTCCATGGCACACCAGATCAACCGTGCTTCATGCAACATCTGCAGCAGAAGCGAGTGGAAGATTACAAACACTTCTGAATGACACTGGGGGAGCTGTGTGTGTGTTGAACGCCGGTTTCACACCGCACCCGTAAGCAGAGCCTTTTTTTTTCAGCGCCCATGTTAACAGATTAGAGTATTCACATCACACGCAGAGGTGGTGCGGCAGCGTGTAGCAGGGGCAGAGCAGATGCGGCAGATCGCTTCGGCGCCGACTCTATTTTTGCTGCGCCGCTTACACTGAATTAAAACCACAGTGCATTGATCTTGATCAAAACTAACCTGATTAACATGAAAAATAACAATTTCACCATAAAATCATGTAAGTGATGTGTTTTGTGTTTCACAATCACAGGTCAAAAGGCACACAGTATTGATAAATACTTTAGCTAAAATAATGTTTTTTTTAAATAATGTCTAAGTTAATACTTGTTCAAAACAATCACTTCAGCAAAGTTTGTACTGTTTTCTGCTTATTTTGTTAAATAAAATAATTATTTTTTGTTAAAAATATACGGTCCTTAAAATGATAATATAAAATATATTTTAAAATACAGAAACAAAATCATTTTAAAAAGTAAAGATTCTGAAAGCATTGAAGGAGATCCCATAATAATTTAATGTAGATTTACAGTAGTCACAACAAATTTTACTAACATGTTTTATTAACTTTCTATTCATCTGTAAATCCTGAAAAATAAAATGTGTCACTTTCCACAAAAATATTGGGCCTATGTGATATGATTAATATCATGGTGGTTTCATTATAAACATGGTGATTTTCTCTAATATGGGCACCTGACATAATATATGATATTTACCATCTGAATCTAATCATGTTAACAAACAGAAAAGTCAGCCATCTATTAATTATCATGTTAATTATTGTGCCTTTACATACTTTTACATATTCTTCTCATTATTGAAAAACTGTTGCTTTAATTATCTTAAACCAAATTGGGAACCATTAAGAAGACCTTTGTCTCAAAATATATCCAATAATTTTAGCGATTCTCATTTGCTACTTAAATCTACAACATTCAAAAAAACATCACATATTCGAGTTAGCACAGAATCAATTACACGAAAACACGTCATTGCCAGCAGTTATTGTCAAAACTTCAAAGGCCTGTTTAAATGATTAAAACTAGAGGCATTTATTAACTTTAAGATTACTTTTTATCATGTAAACTACCTATGTACAGCATGTTATATGCACGTGTGGGAACACAGAGGGGAACACAGCCACATCACAGCATGCTGCCCATATCATAAATCAAAGCACATGATGTCAAAGTCGGAGAACACCTAAAAAACGTGACCGAATGAATGATACTCGTCTGTATTTGCAGTACACAAGCCTCGGTTCAGCTGCTCTGCATACGCACTGCTTCTGCGCTGCCTCTGCTCTGCTTGCGCATACAGTGTGAAACCGGTAGAAACAGAGTATAGCATTATGGCTGGTTAAGTTGTTTCAGCTAAAGAGTTGCACAAGGTGAAAATGAAAAGTAAAAAATATATTAAATGCCGCTGCATTCAGAACGCAAATCATAACTACAGACATTTTAAGGTAACTGAGTTCTGAGGTTTGTTACTGTCATACATCTTCTGTATGTACAATTGTGTGCAAGTTACTACATTGTCTATGTATTGTGAATTACAGAGCTGCATACCTGAGTGCTGGAGGGTCCTACGGCACGACGAGGAACTTTGATATCAAATCCCCCTTTAGGGTCCTTCTCGCCCCGCAACGCTGGGTCATTATGTGGCTCTCTGCCAGTCTCCCAATCACAGATGGTCTTACGGATGGCCTGGAGGATGCTGCAACAAAGTCACAGTCACCCAAAATGGACTTAAACAACTAGAGCTGCAAGATAGAAAGATCATTCAGTTCGGTGCTCTGTTGTACCTCTGGACGACATTCTTCTTTTTCTTGATGGCCTGACGCAGCGGTTCTCTGAGCGTCACCTGGGCAAAATCTTGCAGAGCTGCATAGATGGTGTGACGTATTGCGTGGTTGAACACACTCTCCATACGGCCCATCAGAACCTGCAGGCCCTTTATCATGGCAATGACCTAAACACATGTAGACAGAAGCACATCCAGAACACAGACACAAACTCTTCTGAGTTTACTTCAGACACACTAAAAAAATCAGTCAATGACACTGAATAAGATTTTATGAACATTAAGATGACAAAAGTTCTTGATTTGCAATCAAAAATCAATTCAGTCACTGATATGATTCAGTGAGTTCATTCAGAGAAGGACTGATTCAAAACACAGGCCCACACAGTTAAATACTACATTTTTGTCATTCTAAATAAATGATAAAATTAAATAAAAATGTAAAAAAGAAAGTAAAATAAAATAATAAATAATTATACAAGTTAAAATCAATTTCATTATATAATAACTTTCAAATTCAAATGTAGTTGATGTATTCATTTAAGAAAAACATGAATAAATTGTTATTGAATAAAAACTCATTTTGAGTGGAGGTCATGAGGTGCAATGACTTTTAATATGTTTGTGCATTTATTTTGTGCTTATAATTACAATGCTACACAGCTGAGCTGTACTGACCTCCACCAGAGCAAATTTCTCCTCGCAGGTGTAGTTGTATCTGGTGGCACGTTCATACTCCTCAGCGTTGTCTGGGCATTCTTTGTTGGAGTATTTATCTGTGGGGTGCACCAACTTCCAGGAATACTGCAAAAAGGAAAACATTTGACAATCTTTCATGTATAATTGTTTGTGATGATTATTCTGCAAGAGATGTAAGAAAAATCTAATACTTCAAAGCTACTTCACTAATTTCAGAAACTAATATGGTCAATCATCTCCATCCCCAGCCTAATTTGCTACAAATATCAAAAGCCATTTTACTAATTGCCAAGAATGGACTTGTTTCAGGCTGTTTCCATGGCAACAATATTTCACAAGCTCAACAGCATGAAATGTTTGTTTACAGAAAAAAAAAAGTATAGTTGGAACTGACAATAAAAGTGATTCAAATGAAAGGTAAAAACATTGCTGGCCTTGTTGAAACAAAAAGGAGTGCACACCCGGGAAGTGACAGGCCCTGTATATTCAATTAATCAAGGTTCAAGCGCTGTCTTGAATGATACTGGAAATCAGAGGTCAGTTAGTCTTTAGTATGTGCGACTTTCTGCCTGATGAAGTGCATGGTGTGAATGACTGTCCTCAGACACAGAGCAGGACCTGAGCAAAATTATTTCAGAGAAAATTCATCTTTCCATTTTGAGCAACTCAATTAAGCAGCTCTCAGAGACTGGACACTTCTATCAGACAGCACTCATTAAAAGAGCTTTTGACTGGCTGGTGTTTGTTACTGCTGATAGACGGTTTCAAAGAACTTGGCATGTTCATTAATCTTCTTTTGGAGGACTGTATACTTCATGCAGATTACAAAAACATTTTAGAGTTGACCGTCAAGCATCTCAAGTTTAATATGGTTTCTTTTTCTTCCTTTCTCTTAAATGCCTGAAAGGGAGGCACTTTTGTAAAGAAAAAAAAGACAGTAAGTCTGAAGACTGGCGATATTATGTAGCTTTTTTGGTATTTTGGTTTTTATGGAGCCTAGGTGTGATAACATTTTTCCATTCCATTATCAATATTTTTTGTTGAGCATCCTGTTTGAGAGTTGTTCCAGTGATGTGTGTGTGCTTTTGTTTTGATTGGATTTTATTGTCATTTTGTCATTAACAAACACAACAGTTGAGAGACACTGGAAACTAGTCAGAGAAAGGGGAAAGAAAACAGGACATAATTGAAAAAAATTTAAATAAAAACAAATATTTGCTCATTGTTGATGCATAAATAACAGAAAATTTTAAATACTTTAATATAAAAAAATATATATATATATAAATAAAATATATAAATATATAAATATATATAATGTTTTATTGCACACCATAACACATATGGAAATAAAATCTTCAAAAAAATTTACCATTAAAAAATTATAATAAAAAAAAAAAAAAGATACAAAAAAAAAACACTTTTCTTTTTTTTGTTTTGAATGTTTTGTTTTTATTGTGTAATGACAAGTATCCATTGTTCCAAAATTTCAAAACTGAAAACAATTAAATTTATTTTGCACAAAAAATATTGGATGGATTTTCAGTTTCAGTTCAATTTTTAGAGATTATTAGACTCTTTTTAAGTGATTTGGGGGGCTTTGTCTTTTACCAGGCAGATTTATAAGGGAACAGTATGAAACCAGGGATCCAGCCATGTGTCACCCACATAATCACCACTGCTCATCAGGAGTTCAGCTTTTCCTGGTTGGTGGTCACATACATAAATATGAGTGTGACAGTTCCACTCACCACTTCCATGACCTGAGCGCTCCAATGAGAGAGCAGCTGCAGACCCTGCAGAGCCAGATCAAACAGCTTCCTGTATTCAGAGTCTGTCTTCTGGGCCTCCTGACGCCCTGAGCCAGTCACTACCTGCAAAAATGAGAAAAGAAGGCAATGACAGAGCAAGAAAACAAGATAACATAACATCCAACACAACTACTATCATTAGAGAGAAAATGAGCAAATTAATGAACCACAGAAATCTCTTCACACAAGCTAATGACAAAACTCCAGGATCCCTGCCGCATTTACAGAAGCGCATGCTGCATTCGAAATGAACAAACACAGGAGAAAATGCCAAAACCCTGTTTCAGCAATCCAAGACAGCACAAGACACAAGCATTGTGTGTCAAAACCCCTGACATCTGACAACCAGGGCTGTGGAACGAACAAACAAATTCCTCCCCTGTTTCTCCTTGTCACCAGGCTGCTGTCACTGATAGCGGACCCCAGTTGTCCTCTGGCTGCCAATGCGTTCTCATTATAGTGCTGCTGCCATGTCTTAATTCAATCCCAGCCTGGCCTCCTCCCCTCACATTTCCATATTCATCTGTAAGAATACTGCCCCCGTGCTTCTGAATGCAAACTCTTGCTGGGTTGCTGAGATTGAGCCTTGAATCCATTCAGCCAATGAAAAGGGAATCATGTATGAAGTGAGAGCTGTTCGCCCACCCATGGATAATAAATATTCATTACATCTACTCACATGAGAAAAAACTAAATCAGCAAGGGCAATGAAAGCCACTGTAGCTTCTGATTGTTGTTAAGCTGTATGATTCCCACCATTAATGCACTTATAAAATATATTTTTCAGCATCCGTTAGGCTGAGGCTTATTCAGTTTAATTAGCGATTTTATTTTACCATAGTTACCATAAGAAATAGAGTACTAGCAGAATATACAGCATGAATACTTTTATGCAGCGAGGACGCATTAAATTGATCAAAAGTGATCCTAAAGGCTTCACATTGCTACAAATAAATCCTATTTTAAAAGAACGCTGTTCTTTTGAACTTTCTATTCATCAAAGAATCCTGAAAAAAGTGTATCATGGTTTCCACAAAAATATCAACATTTTATAATAGTTAGATATGTGCTTGAGCATAAAAAACAGGATATTAGAATGATTTCTGAAGGTTTATGTGGGTTGTTTGTTTTGATTTGATTTGTATTTTTTGTGTTGATTGGTTTTTTTGTTTTAAAATGTTACATTATTTCACAACTTGAATGTTTACTGTATTCTTGATCAAATAATTAACATTACTGCAGCCAAAACTGTGATTTAAATCCAACCCTAATAAGCATCAACTGCTTGAATGTGATGCTAAACAACACATTTGTTTTTGCCAGTTTCTGAATCAAAGAACTACTCAGAAAACAAACTTCGTCAGAGGTCTTATGTTTAGAAATAGCAAGTCATTTGGCATATTAGGTAATAGACATTTCATCCCCCAACGTCACTGGCAGCATGAGTCAGTGCATGGCAACTGGGGAGTCTGCACTGCATATGTTTATAAAGATGGCTTTGAAAAGACAGTGTTTTCTTTTTCAAAAAACCTCTCACCTCACTGTTGCTGTAGCGAGCCAGCTCAGAAATGAAGCGCATGTGGTCATCACGGATTTGAATCATCTGCTCGCAGATATTATACTGCGGGCTACTGCCTGCAGATGTGCACGACCACCTAGAGGATGGAGGAGGCCAGGCAATTAAAAAACATGGAAGGGTCCAGTAAATAGAAAAACATTTGGCTATTTTCATTTCTGGTGAACTTTCAGAAAATTTGGAACCATGTACTGCCAAATTTTTAAAAAAGGATGTGGACATACAGAATTTTTTTTCATTAATTAATTAATGATGCTTTTGCAATCTTAATTCTTCATTTATTACAGTGTCTTGGAAAAGAGCAACCAGTACATTATTAAACATATCTTTAAGAAAGATAAAGTTATATGAGTTTGGAAGGGCAGGTTTACATTTTGGGTTAAGCTAATACACATCTGCATACAGCGTGGACACCCAGGACACCCACCTGGATTTGTTTTCCTCATAGTGAGCGCTGGTTTTGATATAGCGGGCCAGCTCAATCTGCATGTCACCAAACAGAGGAACTACCTGCAATTGCTGTAGGGGCAGGGCAGAAGGTCAAATCGATTTTAAATCCTCCAATAAAAGTGGTCAGATGAGACAGATTGTGGTTTACACCAGGTATTAACATGCAGGTTAAATGCATTTCTATTTGTGAATGTCAAAAAAAAAAAAAAACTGATGTCCGTTTTTATTTCCAAAAGCACACAGACAGACACACACCTTGAAAAACTTGTCGATTTTCGTGAGGTTGATTCTCTTCTTGGCATCCAGTTTGTAGATGTTGCTGTTGGTTCCATCCATGAGATAAAGACCAAAGCCCATCACCTACAAGACATAGTCACACCAAACTATGTGAAAAACTGGTGTAAAAATCCTTAATATCTTGATTTTTACATTAAACATTGTACAGCTTGGTCAAGATTATGATACATAAATATCAAGATTCACATTTAATATTGTCAGAAGTTTAAGAAATACTAGCAAAAACATAGTACTATCCTTAACTAGAAATGCAGTGGCACTTTTTTTCCATTTTTCTGTAATTGTAAATATTATACCATATAAGTCATTTTTTTTTAAGAATTTTTTTTTTTTTTATTCAGCAAGGACACATTAAATTGATCAAAAGTGACATTTTAATGATACAAAATAACTCTGCTTCAAATAAATGCTGTTCTTTTAAACTTTCTATTCACCAAGAAATCCTGAATAAAATGTAGCAAGGTTCAAGCAAAAATATTAAGTGGTGCTACTGTTTTCCATATTAAAAAAAAGAGCATTAAATCATCATATTAGAATGATTTTTCTGAAGGATCATCTGAAGAATGGAGTAATTCAGCTTTGCCTTCACAGGACTAAATTACATTTTAAAATACATTAAAATAGAAAATATATTTTAAACTGTAATAATATTAACCGATATTGCCGCCTTGCAGCCTTGGTGAGCATAAAAGATTTCTTTTTAAAAACATTCAAAATATATGCTTACTTTGAGTAGCATGTGTTTCTCACTGGGAGTGAGGTACATCTTGTTTTCGTAGTAGTCCACACACAGGTTAACGATGTCTGCCAACAGCTCATCAAATCCGTTAATCACTTCAAGCTGCTGCTGTAGGGACTGAAGCAGAGATGCCCCTCAACATCAGCAACTCGTACACAGAACGTGTCTAAAGCACTGCTGCATGTATTTGTGTTTATTATGCTGCTATATCCAGTTTAGTGAACATCAGTGTTCATGAGCTGGTCTACATAAAACACAAATATGTCTTCACTACAGTTGCAAAACAAATTAACACACCTCGTTTGTTTAGATACTTTATAGTCAATGCACTTTCTTACAGAAGATGGTGTGGTACCTGAGTGATCTTGTTGTGGTTGGCCAGGAACATGGATAAGTTCTGAGATTCCTGAATGGAGGATGGCTCGGACATTTTCCTCAGGAACTGGGCAGCTCTGATGGACAGAGAGAGAAAAACATAAGCAAAGAAGAGAAAGACCAACAGAACATATCACAATCAGGCCAGTTTATACACTATATGTCACTATAACAAACAATTATAAATAGATACTTTTATAAGACAAATACAATTATTGTAAAAGTTTCTTTTGTAATTCTGATTGGATTATTGTAGGAAAAAAAAATCTAACGCTGAGACCTAGAAAGAAAAACACAACAAAAAAAGACAGCCATAGAGAGACAGAGAAAGACAGCAAGAGACTGACAAGAAAAGCATTTGAAGACATGAGGTGGAAAAACTGGATGGGTGGTTTTCATATTTTCACACTTAAATAAAGTGTGTTCAGAAGGTGGGCGCACTGAAAAGAAACTCAAATCTACGCAGATACAGCAACTCACACGATAACCTTGAGAGAACAGGGGCCTTAAAACTATACAGATCTAGTGTCTTGACGACACACAGGCCACGTTCACACAGCAGCAGAAAACAGTTGTCAGTCCTGTATTTGAGTCCTTAACACGGTTACGTTCACACACAGTTCGGTTGCGTGTGTTCTGAGAATGCGGTTGTGAGTCCTGAAAATATACGGGTGTGAGTTCAGTTGCAGAATGCGGTTGTCACACCCGTATATTTTCAGGACTCACAACTGCATTCTCAGAACACGCGCACTGTGTGAACAGAACAGGACTGGACAACTAGTTGTCTGTCACGTCATACAGTGCGAGAGAGCAGCTCTGCCACAAAAACACACATCTACCGTGTGTTACGTGTTTTCACGTGTGGTTTCAGTAACTTACAGTGACGGAGAAGTGATCCGTTTCATCTGAAAGTTTTAGATCCAATAAGTTTTCCACCGAAACCGCTGCCGTCAGTTTTGTGTTCTGTGCGCGACTCAAATATGCTCCGCTCTCTACCCAAATTTAAAAGCTGCTGTCGGTTAATGAAGATTTGACGGAAGAACTTGTGGCTCGATTGGACTCTTGTCATATCAGAAGTAATAAGACATTCAGAATTATGGATGTCGCCATCTTTTTACTTTGGTCACTGTCGCTATGGTAACTGGTAAGGAATACGGGCTTGACTCCCTTTGCATATTCATACAGACAGTATTCCAAATGCAAATGTAAGCTGCTGTGTGAATGGGACATTTTGAGTAAATGCGGTTGTCAATCCCAAAAACTGACAGTGTAAACAGCCATAGATGTGCAGCACCTCTGTTCCATTTATCATAACTTTATTTTGACACTGTGGAATCTTGTATGGCTATTTCAACAAGTACTGTATAAAATAATGAGTATGCAGATAATTAACAAAAATATATCACTAACAACATACCATTGCACTGCTTCAGCCTGGAAAATGGTCCAGACTTGGTCATTTTACAGTCACATGCAAAATATGCTTTGTATATATGATGTATAATTAAGTACACATATTAAAAAGTAGTTTTTTTATGTTTTTGAAAAATGTCTTGTATGCTCACCAAGGCCGCATTTATTTCCAAATACAGGAAAAATAAAAATATTGTGAACCATTGCTACAATTTAAAATAACCAATTTCTGTTTTATTATAGTTTGAATTTGAAATGCAATTTATTCCTGTGATGGCAAAGACAAATTTTCAGCAGCCATTATTATAGTCTCCACTGTCAGATGATCCTTCAGAAATCATTGCTGATCATCTTCATTCATCATATGCTGATTTAGTGCTCAAGAAACATTTATTCTTTACGATTAAATTTTTGTGGAAACCATAAAAAAAATTTTTTTTCAGGATTCTTTGATGAACAGCATTAAATTTAAAAATTCAATATATCTTTTGTAACATTTTAAATATATTTACTGTCAAGTTTTGACCAATTTAATGCATCCTCGCTGAATAAAAGTATTAATTTGCTTAAAAAAATAAAATAAAGAAGTCATACTGGTAAATACAATGCATAAAATATTTTCTTAGTTTGTAATGTCTGTAAAATGCCAAAAGAAATGTGTGTATACTACAGTGATAACCAGAAGAATTCAGAATTCAGATGTAGAATGACTGCCATCTAGAGGATGAAAGTATAAATGATGAGGCTAGGTGCAACACTGAGGCTCACAGAGAGCAGTCTGTGGTTACCTCTTGTAGGCGGAGTGATCATTTTTGACACTGCACTTCATGTTCTTAAGTTCGTCCAGCACCGCAAACATGTTGATGAACTTCCCCAACGTGAGCAGATAGGCTTCAGACACGAAGTCCTTCCTCCGCTCGGCGTGACACAGTCGACGCACTTCCCCACAGAAGCGATCTATTGCTGTCCTCTGAGAGAGAGAAGTAAAATGAAAGAAGCATTAGTGTATCTTACAACATCTTATACTGAAATCTAGAAAATAGCATTAATCTTTACCTGAAAGTACATGAAGTTCATTAGTTTAGTGACTTCAGGCTCAAGCACCTCCACTGTCTTCTCATAGATCTCCACTCTGTTGGGCTGTTCATTACACTTCACCTGAGAGAAGGACAGATGGAGATGGTCAAAACAACATACTTCCAATCCGTGTTGATTGTGTTGTGAGTTTTTTTGAGCGGATTTAGGCATGACTAATTTACCTGAGGAATAGCTCTTGAACAGCTCCTCCAGGTATACAGCATCACGGCATACTCCTGTCCTTCCTCCAACATCTCATTCTATAACACACAGCAAGAGTGCCCCATGAAATTATAAGCAACTGAAAGCACACAGACTTATTCTACACACAGTGGGGATAAAAGATGAAAGGGATAGCTCACTTAAAAAATTTAAATTCTGTCATCAATTACTCACCCTCATGGTGTTCCAAAACCTTAATACTTTCATTCATCTCCGGACCACACATTCAGATATTTTTGATGATATTTTGAAGACTTGTTGAATAAAATTTTTTATTTTTGTTTCCTTTGCACAAAAAAAAAGTATTCTCATGGCTACATAAAATTACGACTGAACAACTATTTTAACAATGTCCTTACTTTCTGGGCCTGGGAACATTTTAGTTACATCGCTGTCTATGCAGGGTCAGAAAGCTCTTGTATTTCATCGAAAATCTCTTAATTTGTGTCCTGAATATGAATTGGTTTGGAACACATAAGGGTGAGCAAATAATGACAGAATTTTCATTTTTGGGTGAACTATCCCTTTAAGGCCACACTGAAAATGTGGATTTTTTCTATATAAATTATTGTATCAATTGTTTGATTATATTTAAAAATGTTTTAAATTAGTTAAATTAAAATAAAATGCAGAAATATTAAGGATTTAATCTACACTATTTCAAGGTTAAAAACTTTGTTAAATTATACTAAATAAATGATAAATAACCGATAATTCACAAAAGCATTTTAATACTGTCAATTTTCCAGGTTGCTTAAATTGTATTGCTAAAAATGTATTTTATAATTCATCATTTTCTATTAAATAAAAGTACATAATAAAAAAATGAAATAATAATATTTACAATAATGCTAAATAAATAGCTGGACTAGTGATCTCAGAATTTTAAAGCCCAATTTACACATCAAATGCAGCTTCTACAAAAAACCTTTATCTCATGATGAATGTAATGCCAAAGAACAGATTAACCCACTTAATCTTAAGATCAACTCTCTAGGAGAAAATCTTCCTTAGCGTAACAAAATGCTCTTTCATAGACATTCTGAGACTTTGTGAGTGTGGGTGTGGCACCACACTACTTCCACACACACTCTTCAATTCCTCAATGATGCCAAACAGCCCCTGACAGCTATTACCTCTCACTAATAGAGCACATAGCAGCTCACATTCAAATCAAAAACCATTCAGAGCAGCCCACTCTGCTCGGCCAGGCTCCTTGAACTCGGACAATGAGAGTATCTAATGGGCTCTCTTAAATCCATTCAAGCCCCTGACAGACTCCTTTAGCAGGGCTTCCAGAGGGCTGGCTTGATGGACTGGTTCGGACAGTCAAGGTCAGCTCAATGGAGCTGTGATGGAGTCAAGGTTTAGTGATTTAAAGAAGGTTAGCTAGGGAAGGTGGAGTTGAACAGCTGCCTGATTGTGTGGAAATGCTGAGAAGATCTTACCATGTTGGAGTGGACGGTGGCCTGCTCGATGTAACGGGCAATGCCTGTCACAAAAGCATTGCGGTCCTCAAAGTTGGTGTTGAAGTTGGGCTAAGGGTGGTAAAAGAGAAAAACCCTGGTTATGCACTGTCTTCAGGTATTTTGGGTTTATATAAATTAACTGAAGATCTAGGTCAGTTGTTACCTGGTAAACGAGCGAGGAGGGCAGAGGCTCGATGCAGGGCTGCTGATCTGGAAGTGGCAGCTCCTCCAGCAGGTCCACATTGGACAGAGCATCTTCCAGAGTCACCGTGGACGCCATCACTCTAGAACAAAACACATACTTTCCATTTTAGAAGTCAGGAATGAATCAGAACAGTACCATTGCGCAATCACAATGTCAAAGAAGTTTAATATTTGATATCACAGATGGCAAACATCAACAAATAAAGTAAATGTTTGGAAACTATAGCAACAGAGCAAAGGCAAGCAAGAGTTTTATAGCTGACAGGAAAAAATAAAACCTCAAAATCATCAAAAAACTCTCCCTTATCGTTGCAACTGGGCAACTTTTTCACACCTCACAGCGTCGACTGTCAGAATGAAAGTGCTCTCCTACTTCCTCTCTTCCCCTTATGGGGCAAAACCTCATATCGATGCAAAAAAAAAAAAAAAAAATCTTCACTTTATAGACTAGAGGCATTCGTGCTGACAGTGTTTAAATTGCTAGAAATTCCCAACTATTATTACACTGAAAATAAATCACTGAGATACAATGACTGATTATCGCTTTTTTCTCACTGGTCCAGAGCCTGTACATTGAGCAAACATCATCTGCTTGGCTGTGATTGTGTCATGTTTAGAAGCAGTTTCACATTTACCATGGAAAGACAAATCGCTTGTTGCTGAAACTAATACTGGCCACAAGCACACAGAAGTGGCTGACAGACAATTAAAAGACATCAATAGAGGAAACGCCATGCAAGCCAGAGGAAATGGAGATGGGCTGCTGTGGTCTTGTAGAGATTCCAACAGATGAACACTGCAGATATCCGTATTAAGCTGTGGCTATTACTTACACATATCTAGACATATTTAGAAAGTAAAAGTGTAACGTTACCTGATCATGGTGGTGCACTTCTAGAATTAAAAGAGAACTTCACAGAGAAAAAAAGCAGGAGACACATAATCAGGAAGCAAGCGAATAAAAAAAAATTAAAAAAAAAAAAAAAAGAGTAGAGTCTATCAGAAAAACAGAGAGTCTCTAGAGAAACACAGTGATGTTATCAGACACACACTGCTGCGGTTGACACTGGCAGCTGCTTTTGACTTAGCAGCTGTACTTTAAAATGCAAATCATACACACTCAATTGAAGCTGAAGAGCACCATTAATAATATGTGCAATATGCAGAGAAAACTAAGTAGAACTGTAGACTGACTTCCTGAAGAATGTAAACGGGGAGGGACTACGTGTTTGGCAGATGGGGGATGGGCAGAAGGGAAAGCATTTTGGAAACCTTTTTTGGATAATATTAAGTTTAAGTCACCAGTGGTGAAATCTGAGATTGAACTACTTTTGAGTATTGAGAATAAACTGAATTAATGTCTATTATGAAAACAAAATATACATATACATACACAGGGTTTCTGCAGGTTTTATGAAGGTAATTTTAAGACTGCAAGAGCATTTTTAAAACCAAGTCAAGAAAATGTAAGGGAAGAATTGAATGGAGCACAATATTCTTTCTAAATGCAAATATCTAGGAGAACATAAAAAGTTATCAGTCAAACTTCAAAGTTTTAAAATACAATCTACATTACTTTTAATTCATTTTACGAAAGAAAGAAAGCTAATGTCCTGATCTGAATAGCTCTGCTTCAAACCAAAACTTTCTGCTCTGATTTCACCTTAAACCTTTAATTTGTGTACAGTAGGGCTGGGACGATAAATCGATGCAGAATCGATTCGTGGATCGATTCTTAGATTTTCAGAATGCATCGCGATTCCTCTGGAATCGATTCTGAGCTTAGATTTTAACAGCAGATGGCGCTCTAATCTAGTTTTTATCTGCACACTCAAATGCTCATGAAGAAGAGGGCTAAAGAGCGCTAGTGCATTTGGCATATCATGTTATTTCACCTCAGCTTAGAATGCTTTTATGACACGAGATTAATGTTAACACAGCCCACTGTGAACAGCTTTGTAATTCACTTCAACCTTTTCGAATTTTATGAATTATTATTTTAGGTTCAAGTGTGTGTAAGGATTTGGAAACAAGGAGAGTACGGTTATTTCTAAAGCATGGAGTGCCATCTGATGTTCAAAACTCTGCTCAGAATCAAGAAAGAATCGCGATGCATTCGGAAAATCTCAGAATCGATGCGGAATCATTTCTCGATTCGCGATGCATCGATTTATTTTCCCATCCCTAGTGGACAGGTAAATTAAGACACTTTAAAGGTGCTGTATGTAGGATTGACACCGAGTGGTTGAACTAGGTATTGCAGTCCAAATTCAAAATATTGGAGAGGGTTTTTTTTCACCCGGCCCCTCCACCTCAGACTTGATGCACTTGCAGGTTGCCAGATTGACGACAAACAGGAACGAGCGCACTTGACGATGAACGAAATGAAATATGCTGTGTTTTCTGGCAACCCGGGGTGCCGAAATACAATTGGGTAAACTGGCAGTGGGAGGTTTACACAAACCAAAACAACTACAGACATTCCGGCCCGAAATGCACATTTTCAAAGGAGAATAACTGACTGTAGCATTGTTTTTCAGATAAACAAGTATATTAAGTTAGCATGTTTCTTAAATATCTGCAAACATATTATGCAATTTTTATATAATATATTTAAGACCCGCAGAAGATCTGTTTTAATATGTACAACAAGTAAGGATGATTCTTACGCTCATCCAATGTCAAAACGTCATTTTAGACCTAGTAACAGAGGCTTGAGCCTTTATTAGCAGACTAATGCAGTCATTAATGAAGTTACTAGAGATAGATAGATAGATAGATAGATAGATAGATAGATAGATAGATAGATAGATAGATAGATAGAGTAAAGAAACAGAGATTAAGAGTGAGTGAATTACCTGAGTCTGTGCATATCTGAGCAGTGATCAGACGCAGCGTCTCTACTAATATCACAACTGTCAAATAGGGAAAAGTTCATCTTCAAGAGCAGCGCAGTTATTACCTCGCTTGTGAGAAATGTCATGTAGCTTTAAATTGCTAAGCTATTTTTACTGATAAAATCGTCAGAGCAGCGCTGACAGCACGTTTCTGTTGTGGGTCTATGTTTGTTTCCGCGTGTGCAAGTGCGTGTCCGTATACTGTATGTGTGTGTTTGTAAGGGAGAGAGAGCAGGAGAAAGAGTATTGCTTTCTATACATAATGAAAATTTTTGTTTCCACAGAAACAATGTCTTTTTTTATCATATTGTTTACTATATTTATTTGTTTGGTCAGTGTTGTGGGTTTAGGTTATTTTGCTGTAAAATAACTGAAATCATTTTGCAAAGTGATATGGACATGTAATGCGGTCAAGACCTGCCTGGAACTACTTTTGCATACATAAATGCACACATTAGAACATTCTTCAACCAATTAGGGTACCTTTAGGGGTAAATAATGCCCCGGTGTGCTGCACCAGTGACAGCTTTTGTACCTTTTTTTAATCAATAATTATAACTTGTCATAATGCGGCACTAACAAAACCTATCAAACTCAAACAGAAATGCATCTCTTCAATCTGATCTTTCACAATGAACTGAGATCTACACAAATAAAAGTGATGTAACTCAGAACTGACATCACGCGATTACTATGCCCTTAGAGTGTAGGAACGTAAAGTGACAGCTGGTGCTGTAACAGCAGCTGGTATTATTTCCTAAGGCATGTTACACCCACTTCTGGCAGCTCTATTATTAAACTCATATTATGAATATTCATAAACGAGCAGCTAATCCATCCATGACGAAAACTACGGTCCCTTAAATTTCCAAAACAATGCAATTCTTTTTTTTTTTGTAAGCTTTACAGCATGAAACCGTGAAGGTCAGTATCTTTCATCAAAAAGGAAGTGGGTAAGAAGTTGTGGACAACAAAACATGTCAGTTCAATATTGTGGTTTTATCTGTGAAAATTGAACAAACACTTTAGCTGAATAAACAGTCTAGCACATTTCACTCTAGGTTCACTTGCTTCAAATATAATGCGGATCTAAATGTTAACAATCCATACATTTTTGGGATTAAACAACCTTTCTTAATCGCTGTGAGGCAAAAAGGAAGTTGGATTACGTAAGATGAACATCGTTCCTCTTTAACACTGCAGTAGTTCCCTGATCTCATTTTTCAGATGATTCATTCTTCGAAAAAAATGCTGACATGCAGTCAGAAATCCTGTCTTTTGTTATTACTCAATTTTAGTAAACTGGATCATTGGGCATAGAGGTCCAGGCCTTGGGAATGACATGTTTAACTCCATCAGACCACTGCAGATATAGCAATGCTATGATGTTTAGAGACCACAATCCTTCCACAGGCTTTACAAGCCTCATCATGTTGCAGAAGGTCTACACACCTGAACATTTCTCTATGGGGCAGGTAATGATTAAGCACGGTCAAACAAACAGGGACAGCATTAGAGAAAATTAGAAAACCTGCTAAAACATTTGGTCTGTAAAATTTGTGGAATCTGTGGAATTTTATTAGGGTGGAAATACAAAAATGCAGAAGTTCAATCTGTAGTTTTAACAAAAGCCTTGGAGCTGTCAAAAGACAAAATATAACCTATTTTGAGTCACCTGGCAAACTCTTGCTGGCAAATAAACTTGGATATCTGGGTGCAGAGAAAGAGTATACATTCTTCATTTACATATAATATACATATGTAACAAAGCTGGATGAAAATAGGCAAACTTTAAACAGACAATAACTTGCTTGCATGTCATTTGACCATGAATCAGAATACACAGGTTGTGCTGCATATTTTTATTCACTTAAAACAACCAACTCCTAAGAGAGATGAATCAAACTAAACTGGATGTGTTGTATGCTATTGATTCCATAATAAGGCGCTAACTCCTTTAGAATCCTTTATTCATGAATCCCACTAAACTGGCTGAATGCTCGTAAGTGCATGCATTTTGAAGTACACTGTTTCATTTGATTTCTTTTGCTGAATATGTGCAGTGTTTGTCACTCTGAACTCTTCCTGTCTAACGCTGTGCTTCTTGGTCAGAATAAGCTGTAAAATGAACCAGAATTGATGCTGATGGTGACTACACAAAATATTTGGAGACTGCAAAACCAATTCAATGATAACAACATTGAACGTTGAGCTTGGACGTCACTTGTCATTGGACTGTCTCCAGTTTGACTGGCAGGATGGAGATAAGACACTGATTCTGACCATGCACATGAATCACAACCTGAAATGCAAAAAAAAAAAAAAAAAAAAACCTTAAAGGGATACTCCACCCCAAAATGAAAATTTTGTCACTAATCACTTACCCCCATGTCATTCCAAACCCTTAAAAGCTCCAATCGTCTTCGGAACACAATTTAAGATATTTTGGATGAAAACCGAGAGGCCTGTGACTGTCCCATAGACTCCCAAGTAAATAACATTGTCAAGATGCATAAAAGGTATGAAAGTCGTCATCAGAATACTCCATCTGCCATCAGACGTGCATTCTGGATTATATGAAGTGACGGGAAGATTTTTTGTAAGCGAAGAAAACAAAAATAACGACTTTATTCAACAATTCTTTTGTCAACAGACTCCTCTGTGTCTCTTCATATCACTGTATGCTGTGTATGCTCCTTGTGGTGCAGATGACACAGAAGAGCATACGCATATACACTTTCATGCCTTTTATGCATCTTGACAACGTTATTTACTTGGCAGTCTATGGGACAGTCACAGACCTCCCGGTTTTCATCCAGAATATCTTAAATTGTGTTCTGAAGACGAATGGAGCATTTACGGGTTTGGAACGACATGGAGGTAAGTGATTAATGACAAAATTTTCATTTTGGGGTGGAGTATCCCTTTAAAGGTACAGTTCATCCAAAAATGGAGATTTTGTTATCTTTTACTTACCAACAAATTATTCAAACCCTTCTTTCTTCTGTTGAACATAATGATTTGCATAGTAATGAAAAAAATGCTATGGAAGTCAATGGGGACCAGATGTTGGTTACCCACATTATTTAAAACATCTTCTTTTGTGTTTAGAAGAAGAAAAACTCATACAGATTTGGAACAACCTGAGAGTGAGTAAATCACAGAATTTTCAATTTCAGGTGAACTGTCCTTTCTGAAGTCACAAAGTTCTATGAAAATCTAAAAATATCAAAACCTTCCAGGCTAAACATTCCCTGAGACTCATTCTGCCATGTTTAGTTTGACACCCCATATGTCCTGGTCTGGCTGTCTGCCCTGAGCTCTTTAATTCTCTGACATCCACTAAGTCAGTATTAAAGAACAGCGGCTCTCTTGCACACTAAGAAGAAGATTTCCACCTGTGTTGATGCATAATAACTGGCCATGCCAAAACATGACCTCAACTCCAGTTGCACACAGAATGAAAAATGGCCTTTTCTGCACCACGTTCTGCAGATTTAACACCCGCTGCATAGATCTACACACTCACATTTTCCTCTTGTGGCAGCAGAGAGGTGGTGGGACATGTACAAGAACTTCACAACTTGCCGCACACCCTGGTGTGCTCTCTTACTGAAAAAAAACCATCTCTGATAAGTGCCACTTTCACATCTCAATATGCACACTTAAAAATGCACAGCCTTAATTTGAATGTGATGATGAACAACAGCATATTCTGTTGCATTACACAAACATTTTTTCAAGTACGTCAAAGTAGACTTGTGACCGACTTGACTGAATCTTTTAAGCCTAAAGATGCCCTTCACCTATCTCCAACATTGGCGTATGACTGTTGCATTTCACCTCCTAGAGGCAGGCACACAGAGAGCTTTCAGAACTGCCGTGATGTAGCCTTCCGCTTATTCACCCTAGAAAACTAATAAATAATGAACACACAAACCAAATGATTGCCAATGGATGCCAATTTTACACTACTGTGTCACTTCTTCATGCAGTTACAGCAGTGTTAACTAGTTTTCTGTTACTTAATGCAAAGGTAATAAAACACAAAGTACAGGGCTATAAATGTTCACTTTAAAAAAATGGTAATAAATAAATAAAATAAACCTTTGTTAAAAACGCTAATAACATTCACAGCCTGTGAAAAGGGTCCATATGTTTTAACAAACATTTTGTATATGCATATGGTCAGAAGAACACCCTGCAGATTTCGGCAGTAGAAATGAATGACCTATGGTCTTTGTTTGTTGGTGGCTTAATTTGTTCTAAATGATCTGCTGAATCATAAAACCCACTCAGTCTGCCACAGAGGAACAAATGACTTCCTAAAGCATCATCAGAAACTCAAAAGGGTGTGGGCTGATGAACGGCCTGCCTGAACTTCCAACAATCCCACTGACCTCCAGCCAATGAAAGACATTTCCCTTTCTTTTCTGTCTTTAAGCCATTTTCAGTCCAAAAAAAAAAAAAAAAAAAGAAGTATGATTACAGACATAGACTAAGCCTAGTTCTAGACTAAAGGGCTTTTCGATGTAAACCACCCATGACAGAGTAGTTTAATCCATGTTTAGTCTTAATCTGCAATGAAGAAACAAACTTGCATGGTTTTAAAAGACAATCTGAAAGTTTACAGTGCTCTGATTGCTCTGATTATAAGGTTTCTCAACCAGGATTGTTTCCGTTTCTGTAAACCTTAATCTTGAAATGCAATGTCAAACGAAACATATGTAAGGAACATATTATATATGTAATCCATTCTAAGATGTTAATTTATTGAATTGTGTTTTATTTTATTTATTTATTCCGAAAGGGCAATATTTGTTCATACTTGAACTCAAAGTCAGGGGCATCTTTCTTTAAACCATACTTTCCACAGTCACCAACTACTTTATATTATTTTCACATTCAGCAACAGTTAAGACAAGAACTACAGATCTCTACAGACAGAGGTGTCAAACCAATATTTTCAGACCTATATTTTATATATCTGGGTCATTTTGCCCCATAAGGATGTGTAGATTTATTAGACAGACATACAGAAAAAAATGCTCTTATGAGTGAGTGAATCTAATTGGCAAGCATGACAAAATATATAATATATAATAGGTTAGGACACAAAAAAAATCATCAAGATTTTAAAATAACTAACGTTAACGTTATATTACTTGCTGTTCGACAACAGAACATACAGAAACACAACTAACAGTTACTCAGTACCTCTATACATATTTCACACTAACTACGCGACATAACTCACACTTTACATGGCTCTGTAGAGTTCTCTCGCGTTTGCAGTTCAGACACCCTCGTTTATTTTAATGGGAGCGTTCTAATTTGTGCGCGTTCGCGTGCAGGCCCACACACCGACAACGTAAAACTTCAAACAACTCAAAGAAATTCAACCCAACAATACCTTTCCATTCGGTCTCGCACATACTAAACCATACATTTTTAGTAAGAAATATTTCCAGAACAAAACTACGCGAACGGCGACTGTTTGACTGACTAACGAACTACAAAGACAGCGGTTGAAAAAAAGACAACACCCAGAATAAAAGTAAGTCAAAGCTGCACACTTACTTGAGTTTTCCAGGACAAACAATCTGCTTCAACTATTCATTCAGGCATTTTTCGTTGTGGTTTCCAGTTCTGGTGTGGCTGAGAGGATGAAGGTAACTCGTTGGGCGGTTCTCGGTGGTTAATATGTGGCGGTTTGGAGTAGTTGAGGGAGTTCGCTGAGGAATCCTGCTCGCGGTGAGTGCAGTCGCAGGCGCAGCTCTGGCTGGAAGTTCCTGTTGCGCTCTACAGGGAAATTCAACAGGAAACTCCAGCGCCGCAGTACAGCGCGCTTCCAGCAGGGGGACCACAGTCCTTCAGGAAAATCCGCACTGAACAGCCGCGAGTGTAGAAGCGGGATTTAGAAATGTGACATGATACCCTGCGTCCCAATGTGCATACTATCCACCCTGTCTGCCCTAAATAGTATTGATTACAAATTTCACATAGAATTTAGGATGGATAGTATGCACACTGGGACTCAGCCATAGTTTCCATCGTGTGGAATATAGTGTGAAATGTAAATATTAAAATATCCAAATGTACCCATTCTATTTTTTTATCTTTTACGTTTTCCTGTCCATTTAATTTATTTCCTTACCTCATCCTATTTTCCACCTTTGTGTATTTCAGTGCAATATTTCATTTTAGAATATTGTAGCATTTTGTTGCAGTCTCTTACACTCACCAAGGCTGCATTTATTTGATCAAAAATAGTTAAAATAACTAATTTTGCGAAATATTGTTACAGCTAAAAATGTATTTATTCTTCTGATGGCAAAATAATAATTCTCAGCAGCCACTGCTTCAGGGTCACTTTAGAAAAAAATATTTCTAATCTGTATTATTTTTGTGGTAATCACATATTTTTTTTCAGCATTTTAAGATCAATAGAAAGTTAAAAGAACATTTATTTGAAATATTTTTTTTTATGTAAAAGGCTTTTCAATTTAATGCATCCTCACTAAATAATAAATTCTTCTTTTTTTTTAAAATGCTGAATTCAAAATTTTTAACTAGTTTATAAAAAAAAAAAAAAACAAGTATGAGCCAACACTGGTTCTCAAAGTAATGGCAATATATAATGTAAAATATGCAATCCATTCAGCACAATAAAAAAGGCCTTAAGCAACCACAACACATACAAATATAGGCTTGAACTGCATACAGATGTAGCGTACAATTTTCAGTTAGTTTATATTATGTACAATATTTAAACTTGAAGTCTAAGGTTTTCTTTTCACTGTTGCATGTAATATACATAATTAGATCACCAGCAAATGAAATTACTTTTATCATGTGTGCTTCACATACCCACTGCATGTAAAGGACACTTACATTTACATCTGACATATTGACCCATAACACAGGCCAACAACGTTGAAATACAAACAGTCAGACTGTCCACAAAACATAACGTTAAGTATCTTGATGCAGCAACTGTGCTGTAGACAGAGTAGACAATTTAACACAAGTTTCACTGTTTACAGACACAAAGTGCTACTTCTGTACTATTGTAGTGCTATTGTGATTTTGTTTCTCATGTGCTATGATGTCAGATATCCTGGTAGGGACAAACAAGAACAGTACAGTAGCCGTCATGCAGCAGTACAATAAATAATCTGTCTTAAATTCGGTGTTCTGGATTGAATCCATGTTCAATCTGTTAACACTGTTCAAATCCAGCCATAAGCGACAATGCCAGGGACTCCACTGTAAAAGAAAACAGGAACATATGGTGAGTAAAACTAAATATTTCTGGCTTCACTCAATCTCTGAAAAAAGAAAAAAATATATATATAATTTTAAAGATGTTACAATGTAATTTGTTTTTGCATTGAGATATTTGTTTTTTATTTTTTATTCTCAATGGTGATTCTTACTGTATTTTAATAACTAACAACTAACTCTAAATATTTAGTAAATCTGTAAAAATCAGTAAATTAAAGTTAATACAACAAATAGCACCAATACAATATTTTCATAATGTACTGCTCGTTTGCATTACTGTATATTTTCATTTGGAGATAAACACAGACGACATCTGAACAGGGTTAGTGAGATTCACCCAGTTATTTGAAAATGCACAGCTCTGTATGACTTACAATGAGGAAATGAGCCTCTGCACACAGCCTTGTTTAAAATAGTCACCAGAAACATGTGACAGTTTTTAAAGTCCGACTCCATTTTGTCAATCGACTCGATTCTGAGGGGAAAATGGAAAATATTTAACAAATGGTAAAATCCGAAAAAGGAAGTCAAAAACCTCATCCTCATCAAAATGAAGTGAAAGCTGCAAGATGAGGACAAGTAGCTAGAATTAAACATCTAAAGAGATTCCAAACAAGATGTAAGAGTTTTGAACTTACTTCCAGGCCCCAAAACCAGCCTGCCATCTGTCTGAGAAGATGAGAACTAAATTCAACACTTTCATGATGGCCTCCTTGACAAAACTGACCTGCAAAGACACAGTAACCTGAATTGATGCATCGAAAATAACACAGATGTCTAAGACGGTTTAAAAGTAAAAACTAGGGCAACCATCAAGGGGAAGACATGCAATTGTAACATGCAATATTAAGCAAAAATGTTTTGTTTTTTGCCTTGTATATATCCCACTTACTTTCTCTCTGAGCAGACATCTATCATGAATGGTGGACAGGTATCGGTAGTGGATTTTGATTAGCTGGTCCAGATCCTTGGCCTCTTGTACTTGGTGTTGAAATTCTAGACCTGTACTATGCAGGATCTGCAAATGAAATGTAGCAAGATGTATGCCTACAAGGTAAGAAAGTCTGAACTCAAATAAATTAATACATATTTTATGTATATCACACGCACCCTTGTCATAATGTAGTTATGCAGGCTGTTGACAAAGTGCATGAGTTTGACCCTCAGGAGAAACATTCTGTGAATCTGCTGGTTTACGGGCTCTTTGGCTTGGCTTTCCTCGGACTGGCCTCCTTCTTGCTTCTTAGCGGCGACTGTCAAATCTGTGGAACAACTCTATATTAAGATCTCATCTGAACTAGTGAATCGAAACCATCCTGATTTGAATGTACTAAACTAAAATGAGATACAATGGAACTATGAAGTTACATAAATACGAAGTGCATTGATATCTTACTGCTATTTAATAGCATATCCTTTTTGTAATAATATCCACTAGCTTTTATGACAAATACACAGAAGTAATGAAAACTTCAGAAGAGAAATCATAACTCACCACTGAATCGTAATGTGTCCAGGCTATATTTGGCCCATTTGATCTGAAGCAGCAGTAGGAAGACCTGATTGTAGATTTTCTGACACTCTGAACTGATAACAATATCAACAGGCCATGGAACCTGGTTAGAGAAAATAAAAAGGCATTCTTATAAAATGCATAATTTAAAAATTGTGTTTCGATCTTCAAACCATAAAAAGCAAAAAATGTTATGTAACCTTATAACTCAGCGTGAGACCATCAAGGTTATTCACCGGCTGTTTTTTTCTTGCAGGGTCAATAGTTTCAAGAAATATAGACAACCTGGAATCATGAGAAAAATGTGTAAACAACCACAGGATACGGAGTGGTATCAGGCAGGGTTGATTTGGTAAACCACAGGATCACTAGAGATTAATGTGCAGTACCGGCTGCTGTCCTCTGGGTGGCGCTGTCCAACAGCCTCTTGAAGCTGCACATTGAGGAATGCCAGCTGCTGCCAGCTCTCCTTCTCCAGAACTTTGTCAAAGATGGCTGTGTAGAAATCATACATAGTATCCCCAGCCTCCAACAGGAAGTAGTTTCTCATGGCCTGCAAGTACCCAAGAAGCCTAAGATAAAAAATGAGAGGGTTGAGGATAAATGTGCTACAAAGCAACATTGCACAAAAGATTCAATCTCACCTGTAGTCTTTTTTCAGGGTTCTCATGAGGTTCCCACAGCATTCGATGTATCTCCTCTCAATATGTGGATATAAACAGGAGCGGAGTGTAAGCTCAAATGTCTGACACGTCACAGACTCAGAGGAGCGGTCCAAAATCACATTGCTGCCAGAGAATTTCTCATGGAAGTCATTCTGCTCTAAATAAAGCCTGCAAGAGATAACACACATTACCTGAATGGAAAACAAGCTAATGAAATTGTGACTGACCAAACATAGTTTAGTGTCTTTATATCATTTAAATCTTCAAAACACAAATCTATTTTTAACATCTTTGCTCTTTGTGTGAACTTCAGTGACGTCAAATCAGTTGTTCTTTATTCTGTTGTTACCTTGCAAAATTAATGGCCAGTAGGGGGTCATGGATGTCGTCCAGCTCCAGATGACGTGCTACAATGGACTGCATCTTGATTAGACTCTTCTTAGTGGCCTGTTGCTCGGTAACCGTATTGGTGGGTGAGTCTTCTCCATGCCGAAGACGTGTCTGCACTGATTCCAAAAAGAGCGTGTACAGACTCTTTCTTTCGGCATCTGCAGAGAGACACAATTCACTGTCAGAGATTTTAAGACATAGTAGGCTATAAAAAACATTATGAAAATGAAGTAAAATGAAGTTTTTTGCATGCAACAAAAAACTAAACTGAAACTAGAAAACAATATGGATGAAGTCATAATAGAATTGCAGAGAAGTAACACTGTAAAGACATTAAATTAAATTAGTCTCTCATTTAACTTAATGGTTCTTAACTTTTTTATTTAAAGAAATTAGGAGTATCAATATAAAATTAATGGGGAAAAAATGGGAATATATCACAAAAACATCAAATGTTTTTAAATAGTTTTTCATTGCCATTTCTCAGCAATTTCTACTCAAAATATTTAAGAACTTGATATTAAAAATGTATATTCATTATAGAAATGCACATGACTATTTATATTGTATTCATTTCCATTATGTTACAGTTCTAGAAATATGACGTTTCAAATTTCATTTTTTTCCCCAAGACCTTGGGAACTCTGGTTTCTAAATAAAAATGACAAGAAGTAAAAAATATATTATATATATATATATATATATATATATATACATTAAATGTCAAATGTTAAATCACGATTAATCACATTCAAAATAAAAAGTTTTGTTTACATAATATATGTGTGTATACTGTGTATATTTATTATGTATATATAAATACACACACATGCATGTATATATTTAAGAAGAATATGTTATGTTTATATATTAAATATATTTATATATAATATAAAATATAAGAATATAAATATATAAATGTATATACATGTAAATATTTTCTAAATATATAATTTATGTGTGTGTATTTATATATACATAATAAATATACCCTGTACACATACATATATTATGTAAACAAAACTTTTATTTTGGATGTGATGAATCGTGATTAATCATTTGACAGCCCTAATATATATATATATATATATATATATATATATATATATATATATATATATATATATATATATATAAATAATCTACAAAGGACTAATCTACAAAGGACTTGAATATATTTCTAAGTCTGTGCCATGAACACAGACTGGTGACTAGCTGTTCTCTGACGCAACCTCCAGCTGACGCTAGATCTACGTAGATGAAGTTCATGATGCTGAATCATACGTGTCCATGGATGCCAAGTTACTGCTAAATGTGGCAGCACTGGTACATTTATAGCACGTCATTGTCAGTAACTGCTACAGTGCTGTATGGTTATATTTGACAACTTTGTATTATCTTGCATGTGTCATCATAGGCAAAGGGAACACATTTCTTTTGTTATACGGGACAAGCACAGAAACTAATACTGAAAAAAAAAAAAAAAAACAGGTCATCTTCTCTGACACTGACCTCTGGAGGAGCCATCAGGCTGCTCGGTCTCCTTGCAGTCCAGGTTCTTCAGCAGCTGCATGGATTTGCCAGCCATGATGATCTGCTTGAGCACAGGCTTGAGGAAGGACACCATGGTGTGCTGCCTGCTGCTGGACGCCTGCTCTCCACCAGAGCTTCCACTGGCAGCGTCGCTGAGCCTCTCCTCACTCTCCACCGTCTCAGACACACTATACAGCGTGTAAGTGGCGTACCAGAAGTCCCTATGGTTTACTGGTACATCTTTGTTCCTAGTAAACATGTTCATATATTTATTTATTTGATAAGCAGGTGTGTATTTAGCAGGATAAGGTGGATGCAGATGACCAGTATGTAATTCCTTACTGTTTAAAAGTTTGGGGTCGGTAAGATTTTTAAATGTTTTTGAAAGAATCATCTTATTCTTATCAAAGCTGCATACAGAAAAAAATAGCAATATCTAATAATATTTTAATAAGTTAACAGTTCTTGTGGAAACATAATTCTTTGAATTCATAGTTAACAAAACAGAATTTGTCTTTGCTGGATACAAGTATTAGTTTCTTTAAGAAAAAAAATCTAACTCCTCATAAATATTTTTAAAAAGCGCCCTAAACTTTTGTATGGTAGTGTACATTTAATTAAAAAAAAAAAATTCTGTACCTTTGTATTATGAACTCTTTAGCAGGGTCAAATAAGTGACCGTGAACAATCCATTCATCTACAATCTCAAGGTATGGCCTGACCGTTTCTACCCAGAGAGAGAAAAGGAGCGCCACCTGATAGGAAGGAGAAAAAACAGCATCATTTTGTGATCTTTTTATAAGCAGAAAAAAAAAAAAAAAAAGAGCGGTACATTGATAAATGTACAAATTTATGCATCTTATGCTCAACATTGAAAACAGACAGACTTACAGACTGCTCGGAGGCCTCACCCACGCTGTCATACTCTATTATGGCCTTGTAGAGTGTGTTGAGTAAATGTGAGGCTCTTAATACATTGGGCGTTCCGGGCGGCACATCAGCCACTCCTGTGCAGAAAACCCTGTGCAGCATGGTGATCTGAGCCAGATGAGGACTTAACCGTTCCAGCACAGATGACAGAGTCACTGTCTCATCTATGAAGAATCACCAGAGAAACAATACTATAACAACACAAAAATAACTGAGAATACATTTACACACTGAAAACAAATAGTGTAATATTTACTTTAAACCAACCTTCACTCAGAAACTGCTAGTAAATTTCACAAAATTACAAAGAAACACCAAGTAACATTGAATTAAACATGAATTTTTGAAGTCGAAAGACTGAAATAGTATTTTTTTGTAAAACATACTTTCAAATACACAAAGGCACAAAGAAAATCTGACCTTTGGCAATAATGTCTTTCTCAATATTGTTGAGCTCTTCTTTAAAGCTGGTGAAGTATTTATACAGGGCCCACACAAACGCTTGGTAGGTCCTAAAGGGAGGATCAGAGCTCTTCTTGGAGGATGAGGAGGAGGAAGAGTTAAGACCTGGAGGACAGGGCTCGGCACTGTGGCCGGTCACTTCATCAATAAACTTTTGCAGTCGGGAAACAGCCTGCCCATACGCTGCTATGTGCTCCAGTACAGAGTGAAGACAGTTCTGTACAAAAACACATACATTCATCAAAAAAAACAATTTGAACTAATCATTTAGACCTCATTCATAAAAGTATTCGTAATAAAAATATAATTGAAAAACAGTCTCTCATTAATTATCGTAATAGGATAACAGCTTATTAGAAAAATCTAAAAGCATCTTAATGTGCCTTAGTCAATAATATAAATAAATTATTTCAAATCAAACTGATATATTGTAAATTAGAAAAAAGTTTTAGTTTTCTCTCTCTCTCTCTTTCATAAAATTTGTCATTTGGCTTTTTGTAGTGTAATATTTTTATTAATTAATGATGTGTTTGAGTTTATCCCAATAAATACAGAAATGAAAAACTGTCTCCACTCACATTAGTTAGATGTGTGACCACCACATCATTCCTCACAGTCACCTTCCCATCATTGTGCTGAAAAATGAAAAGTTTCTTTACACCGGAGAAGAGCCTGAGGAGAGGCAGAAAAGAACATGTGATCTTTCTTGAGCCAAAAACCTAGATATGAGCAGTCAGTCATCTTTGTTATGCATTTTCTTCTGGGTACGTAAACATACATGTGTTAGCAACCAGTGCAGATCTAATCTTCAGAAGAAGAAAAATTTCCAGAACTGCTCATTCCCTGCAGGTTTCAACAGGTTTGAAGCATTCTAATCTCTATCCACATATGTCAATTTCACAAACTTAACATATGCACTTTCCTTTTGGAAAGAACATGTCTGTCCAGTATATATGTATACATGTATATTTTCTATATAAGTTTATATAGTCTATATATATGTAAAAACAAAAAATAAATAAATAAAATTAATTCTCATGTTCCTTAAAATGTTAATAATATCAAATAAATACACAGGTGAGCATAAAAGACTATAAACAATAAAAAACTAAAAAAAAAAATCCAAACTCCTGAATGGTATATATACAGTATATAATCATACCAAAGAGTTTCCCGAATCACTTGTGTCTCTGTAACAAAAGACTTCTCCTCAGGCAGGTAAAGAGGCCCAGTGTTATACAGGTGCTGATCCCTGGAGAGAAAGAGAGTGATATGCAAAATGACAACATTTTACTCTCAAATAAACAGTATTTGCTTCTAAAATCTTATTAAATCATGACAGAAAGTCCTAATGCCCTTGTGATGAAGTAAGCAAACAAGACATTAGAAGCAAAAATGTCTTACCAGACATTGTAGAGATTGGAGTGCAGGTGGAGGCTGTGTGGAAAGCGGGGAGAGTTGGGAACCCAATACGAAGTGACAATATGCTGCTCCAACCAAGCCCTGGAGTCTGGCTCACCCACTACAAAAACAAGACTCAGTAAGAACTAGGAGTCCTGAAAACAACCTTCATTAACTGAGGGCTACTATGAGAAAATGTGCTGACACTGTCCCATAACGGTCCAGGTGACTTGGACAGTCTTGTCATTCTGCTCGTGGTCCTCCTGTGGTGTTCTGTCCACCTGTATACCAGAATCCTCTCTGCTCAGGGGCTGCTGGCTATCTTCTTCTTCACTCTCATCCTCAGACCACTCCTGCCAAAAGATTAAATGATCTGTGGTACTCTGCAATGGATAATATCTACAGCCAATATAGTATAGAATAGCATTGATCAGGTCAGGCCTTTGAAATTTATTTTTAAACTGTTGTTAATTACTATGTATTGTTTAGGGATGCACGATAAATATCGGCACAATATTAATGCACCATTTACTACACAGAGCCGTTGTTCACTGACAAGCTGCGCAAAACCACAACCATTTTTTGCGCATGTTTTGTGCAGCTTGTCAGCGAACAATAGCTCTGTGTAGTAAATGCTGCTCCACATGAAAGCACACACGTGTAGAGATTTGCCGCTGCTTTACTGACGAGATGCGCATTAAATAGCATGCCAATATTTATTGTGCATCCCTAGTATTGATATATTGCTGCAAATAAATTATAATTAGTAAATATAATTCTTATTTGTTGGAAGAATTTTGTAAGATATTATAGTTACTAAAAGAAACTAAAAACATTTTCAAAAATTTGTTACATTAAATAAAAAGAGTTGCAAAGGCAAGGCAACTTTACATATAACAACTAATACTAAACTAAATCTAGTAAACAGAAATTAATAAAAACTATACAGACATGTTTTTAAAAAACGAGCAAAAATAACAACCAAAATTTAAATAAAAATGTTATCAAAAATTATAATAGTAAATCAGACAGTGATACTTAAATAACATTGCTTTTTGTTTACTGAGTGGCTTGGTTATTTTAAGCAGAATCTGACAGTATTTTACTTCAAATAAATATCAAAAAATTTGTATGCTTTTAATATTTTAAATCTACTTCAAAATGCAAAACCATGGCTCATCTGATAAAAAAAAAAAAAAAAAAATCAACCATTTCATTAAAGAGCAAGTATCTAATCGTTTATATGCCATATCGCCCAGTCTTTTAGTATATGATGCTTGACCAGAGCTGATCTAATAGTGCAATATCGCTCACTCACTGGAGTGTCTGGAAAGGGTCCAGTATCAATATCTTCTCCTTCCATAAGATACTTGGCCCAATCAAACTTGTCTTCTTTCTCTGTAGAAATAAACATTAATTTTTAGTAGCCTGATTCAACTCACAATCCCCAAACACATGATTCAACTATCAGTGGACTATCAGCAAGATTCAAAAATACTGATTCGACTATATAAATCCTTAGTCGGGGACACCCCTAATTTTTAGATATATTAGTAGTAGTATTGTCCAACAGTATGCATGTGTTGACACTGAAGAAAAGCCGAACCTGTTTCTTTCGGTCTAGGTCTTTCGCAGTAGTTTGTGTTGGATGGAGAGTCAGACAGATGGAGCAATAAAGCCAGCACACTATAGTGGACATCAGTCTGAAAACAGACAGAGAAATAAAGACATTCAGCACATGTAGGGTTCAAAGAATTGTCTGAATAATGTCAGTGTTATCCCACCTTGGTTCCCTCAGTATTAGGAAGAGGAGAACTGAGAAATTCTTCAGTTAGCCGTAACCAACTCTCTGCTTTACTTAAGTCAGAGTGGATCATGAGTTTCTCATGAATCCTGGGAAAAAGAGAAACCGGAATAATTAATAACAAAATATCATAATATCAAAACATCAGCATATCACAAAAGAGTGGGCAGAATTGTTCAAAGCTTCAGACTAACCCATTAATGGAGCGCTGTACATTATGTGCGTTGGCATCAAGGAAACGATGAAACCTATCCAGAGAGGAAAAAATATGATGAGAGCTTTCTTTTGTTTTTATGTGCAAAAAATGAAACATTAATTGCAAAAGGAAAAACAATTATTTAGTTTTAATTCAAGCTAGGGCTCCAAACGCATTTACATTTTTTATACGCTTTTTTATTTTGTATTTCCCTCCATTTCTTCTTCAGTGTCCTTTTCACAAATACATTCAAAGCCATGATTAAATTGATAAGTAAATGGATGAATAAATTCACTTGAAAAATACTTACTTGAAATTGGACCAGGCAAATTTCAGAGCCATTTGGAAGTTCTGATCTTCCTCATCCTGAATGGAAGTATAATGAGAGATGAGTCTCCTGGTCTCAAGCTCCAGCTCCTTCTCAAACCTGCTCCAGTGAGCCATCCTGACGAGTCGAGGTTCAACTGAAACACAAGCGAAAAAAAGACTGCTTTTGCTTTGTGTCACAGGATAGATAGATAGATAGATAGATAGATAGATAGATAGATAGATAGATAGATAGATAGATAGATAGATAGATAGATAGATAGATAGATAGATAGATAGATAGATAGATAGATAGATAGATAGATAGATAGAAGCACAAACCTGCTTTTGTGATAGTGATGCTGAAAGTAGCGAGCCGTTGTCAACAGCTGCGGCTAGCAAAACAAGAAACCCATGACAAGGGTGTTCGCTATGTGTTAGAGATTTATCTAAAATATACGTGTATCTCTCGAATATAATCCGATGGCGAATGTCGAATTTAGGGTAATGTTTAAACGAGTTTATTTTATTATCATTAATACATTTATTATAATTTCCCCGTTGCCGCCTCCATCACTTCGGAAGCTACTTCTGCGGTGTGGTGTGAACAATAATAACGCCGGAGCGAGCTTTACTGCCACCTATCGAAGAGCTCCAAACATGACGCGACACAACAAATCTATATATATATACACAAAAATAGTTCATGCACTTTTGTTTGCGCAGCATTCTACCATAAAGTATTTTACTATTTTCTAAAAGTACTGTACTGAAGAGACAAACTAAAAGAACAGTTTAAACAAATTAAACATGTTTATAATTGATATATCACAGAACAAAACCGTAAGACATTTTGCAACTGTACTCCAAAAACTGTATCATCAGAAAGCATGCTCACTTCGTCTCAACTGTGCCTTTCGGCATACTTTCGAAACCCACTGCAGATTGAGTGATTTTATTTTTACTGTTATGTTTACATTTTATAATGGCAAGTTATCACGTGTTTTTATACATTTATACAATTTATTATACAATTAATGTATTTAGTAATTACATTGTTTAGCTTCCCCAAACAATAGGTTGGTGTTTTTGCATGTTAACCTACCTTTTTAATAATATTAAAATATGGCACACTTATATCGCACAGTGATGTTAATTATTTATTTTTCATAAGGGGCAATTGATATTAAATACAAATAAACTGTGCTCATATTTTGGTAGTAGGTAGTCGTGGTTGGTGTAATTTTTTCCCCCGCCCTTCAGGCTATATGATCGACTTCCTAACTATCCAATCACAATCCTCTCATGAGCAACTCCACTAGCCAATCCTGGCACAGGAGGCGGGACTATCGGCGTTACGGCTGAGAAAAAGGATTCCACCCTCCAAAGTTTACTGCTGTAATCTAACAGTATTCATCGAGACAGGCGCCTCAGTTCGCCGACATCTGCGTCTCTCACTCCGCTGAGGCCATGAAGAGAAGGCTTCAGAAAAAATACATCATCTTAATTCTAGGATACTCAGTAGTGCTGCTTTTAATACCCTACGTACTAGATTACCGGAGCAAATCGTCCCACATTAAAGATGGATATCAGCAACAAAAATGTCCCGATCTGAAGAGCACCATCGCCCTGTGGAGTAGCACCAGGACGGGCAACTCAACGGAGGTGGAGGACAACGGCAACAGGAGTCAGTCCAGAACGCACATATACCTCCACGCGACCTGGAGGACAGGCTCTTCTTTTTTAGGGGAATTATTTAATCAGCATCCTGATGTGTTTTATTTATACGAGCCCATGTGGAATATGTGGCAGGCGCTTTATATTTATGGGGGGTGATGGGGGGTTTTTAAGGGGAGGTGTGAGAGATGATGAACTCTCTGTTTAGATGCGATTTCTCAGTGTTGAAACTCTACGCAGGCTCGTCTAACGTAAGCACCTCTTTTATTTTCGGCTGGAAAACGAACAAGGTCATTTGCTCCGAGCCTCTCTGCAAAGCGTATAAAAAGCACGAAATTGGTTTAGTTCAAGGAGACGTGTGTGGTAAATGCCACCATAGAGACATCAAAGAGCTGGAGAAGGAGTGCAAAAAGTACCCGGTGATGGTCATCAAAGACGTGCGGGTTTTAGATTTGGCGGTTCTGGTTCCCCTCATGCGAGACCCCGCCATCAACCTCCAGATAGTCCAGTTGTTTCGCGACCCCCGGGCCGTGCATAATTCTCGGCTGAAGTCTAAGCTGGCTCTGGTGAAGGAGAGCATACAGGTGCTGAGGAGCAAGAAGCAGAGCGATAAATACAAGCGCCTTCTGGTGCCTAGCAACAGGGTCCATCGTGCAGAGAACTACGTCTCGAGCGCGATGGAGTTAATATGCGATAACTGGCTCAACGACATGTTGCTCGTTATGAACGCTCCGCCGTGGGTGAAGAGAAACTACATGCAGCTGAAATACGAATACCTGGTCCTCAGACCCGTGGACGAGCTCCAGAGGCTCTATCGGTTCTCCAACCTCACCCTTTCTCCGGCCATGGAGAAGTTTGTGGTGAACATGACACACGGACAGGGCTATTCCTCAGATAAACCTTTCCTCATATCATCCAGAGATGCCAAAGAGGCTATTTACGCCTGGAGGGAAAGGCTGAACGTGGAGCAGGTGAACCAGGTTGAAGCCTACTGCAGCGAGGTCATGAGACAGCTGGGTTATCAGAAGAGGAACATGGACAACACCTAAAACCACCAAAACAGGGGTTTATGGTATGTGTACCTGTCTGATTGTCAACAGTTCAGTCCCCGATGGTCCCAGAACTCAGTGAGATAACAACATAATTGGGCAGCATGATGACTAAGTATATCACACTTTACATTAGTGTTCATTTTGCAATATTATTACAGATTTACAGAGTGTATAGAAGAGGGATAGTTCACCCAAAAATGAAAATTCTGTCATCATTACTCGCCCTCATGTTGTTCCAAATGTGGAAGTCATTGAATTTCATAGTATTTTCCCCCCATACAGTGGAAGTCAATGTTTACTGTCAACTTTTTGGTTACCAACATTTTTTTCGGAACAACATGAGGTTGAGTAAATAACAGTATTGAAATTTTTGGGTGAACTTTCCCTTTAACGCCAACAGAAAAGTTCTCTGTTTTTTTGGCAAAGAAACCATTGTAAAACACATAGTATAGCAACCCATAGCATTTCTGGTCAAACGTTTGGGGTCAGTAAGTTTATTATTATTAATTACGTTTATTAAGCAAGCAAGTTAAATTGATCAAAGTTACAGTAAAGGCATTTATATTGTTAAAAATAATTTCTACTCATGCTTATTTGCTATTATAATGCTATTTTTAACTTTTTATTCATCAAAGAATCCTGAAAACAATCTATCACACTTGCTACAAAAGTATTACCCAGCACAACTGTGTTCATTGATAATAAAATAAATGTCATGAGCCACAAATCAGAATGATTTCTGAAGGATCATGTGACACTGAAGACTGGATTAATGCCTTTTCCTGTTGTCACATAGAAAATGTGTTTAAATTGTGATAATACTTAACAATATAAACAACAAGATAAACAACAACTTTATCTTTGATCAGTTAAATGTCGCTTCGATGAACAAAAGAGACTTCTTTAGAAAACTAATAATAATAAAATTGCCATCCCCAAACCTTTGTACTGTATTGTGGCACAGCCACTGTACATTTTTTATAAGGTAACAGAATTAGTAGCAGTATATGCATCGCAGAATTCTTTGAAAGCCATTTAAATACCATGGTATATATTAAAGTACCATACTATTACATCTGGCAACATCACTGTAAAATGTTCTACATATTCCTTAAGGGAATTGTTTTATAAAGTTATAGATGTCAGTTAGAGTCTCATTTAGCTAAAATGCGTCAACATTATCGATTCACAAATGCGAAATTGTATTTTTTACCATTGGGAACACTTTACAAGGTTCAATTTATTAACATTAGCTAATGCATTATATATCGTAAACAACAGGTTTTAACTTGTCAACATACAAGACATTGGATTACAGTGTACCAGTTCAGTCAGTAACTGTAAAAACACTGTCGAGGGCAAAAGTGCAGAATCAGTGCACTATATTCAGCATTTAATGAACATGAATATTAAAAAGAGACAATAGAAGAGTCAAGTTTAGCTGGGGTCACTGATCCATTCTGAAACCAATATGGTGCCAGAGAAGTCAGTACTGTCCTCTTGAACTCAGGGAAGTGTAAGCTATATGGTGGTGCAATTTTGTAATTTCCAAACAGACCTGGGTCAGCAAAATGACCAGTTTTACTTTTACTGTAGCCGATATAATGGTTAAAAATGCTGTAAGTCAAATCAGCACAACATATCATAAATATCCTCTCCGCACTGTGACCCATAAAAATATCCGACTGCAGTACGTGTCAAATCAATTGGCCATCATGCTCGAGTCTGATTTCATGTAAACGTCGCTGTATAACAGAGCGATGGATCATGATACAGGCTTCTTTGTTATCGCTATCCGCATCATGTGATGAGGGGGGCTGCTGTGACCTAACAGACCGACCACACGTGGTTGGAACAGGCTTAAATAGGGACTGCTTTGTTTTGGTTAGTCCCTGGAGGGACCAGTGCTCCCTGAGCTGAGGCCTGTCACCAGCTCAGTCTGTGAGGGCTCTGCCATGACTACACTCAGACGCACACGGCTGACCAATGCAGACCTCAGTACCAGATGAGACAACCTCCAAGACCTAGCGCTCATCACAACCTTGTTTTCAAATATGACTTGAAAAACATATTTTTGGAAAGCTTTTGATTGCTTGGGTTTCACAGCAACAAAAAGCTAGTAATTCTTTAATTATTAATCTGATATTTAATTATATAAATGTCAAATTGTTTAAAAACATTGTTTCACAGGGTTAATAAAAATACCACAAGAAACAAAAAACAATATTATAACCTACTATTAGATTATTATATTTAAATGCATTTAGAATAATTTAAATACTAGTAGTAAATAATATAATATAGCTATTCATATCATACTAATATCTATTAAACTAATATTTGCTTCTAGTATGAGTAGGCCTATAGGAACACATTGTTAAAATGTAAACAGCCACGCTGAATATCCGTGAAAAATACAAGCAATGCAGAAATTACACACTGTACTTTTATGACTAAACTTTGTTGACATTCTATACAAAATCATTGTTTTCAGTAAACATCCCAATATTTGTCCATATCAATAAAAAAACTAAGTTATGTTTCCCTCTTCGCTGTAGAAGCTTGATATGCTGGAGGAACAGGAGGACAGAGGGGGAACAGCCTGATATGAAGCTACGACACACCGATGGAGCTGAGGAGCAACACCCTGAGATCTCCCTCACAGTGCCGTCACGGGCCGCAGAGTAGACGACAGAAGAGAGACACTCACAAACCCATCGACCTCATCTGATACTGACAAGACTCCTGTACGAAAAGACTAACAATAACAAGAGGGGAAACACGTTCAGCGAGAGAGAATGAAACGGCTTGCCAGATTTCATCCGCAATAATCCCTGCCCAATCCCCAGCAGCCCATAATCAGACACACAGGACCGAGTCTTTACGTGCACTCGTGCTGTTACACATGCACCAGGCCCGGAGACAGACAGACATCCCACTGTGTTCAGTTCGCTGGGAGGATTTCATGATGAAAACATTCCTAGGCATTCCCATATTCATCAACAACGTATGAAAAGAGGATTATGCATCAAGGAAACTCCACTTTCTGTGGTACTGCCCAAAAAAACATGCATGCAGAACTTATCTGTGAAGCACAAAGTGCAATTCAGTGAACCGAAGATCTAGAGAAATGTAAGAGTGGAAAAAGAGTTTTACCCCAAATGAAATTCTGATTTCTCTCCACTAAGTCTCAACACTCACACTGGTGTGAGATTTCCCAGTATGCCCTGGACGTCACCAGTTTGTTCTTTTCATACGAAGTCTGCACTGGGCTGGTAGACTGTGCAGAATGTGGTGTTCATTTGTGTATGAAGAGGATAGGATTGCAATTTGAATAGTTAAACAGGCAGAACGTCCCATGTAAAACTAAAACACAATCATTCTCTGAGGACACGGGTGTTTTTGTGCTTTTACTGCACAACAACATTCACACTATTATCATTTTGTTAACGTTGTTTTGTCATTCTAAACAACATTTACTCTAAAGTAACTTGAACCGTCAGAATTAATAAATGAACAAATCTGTTATTTATAAATAAAACTTGTACATACATTTTTTGTTGTAAACACTAGTTTGCTTGTTTTATTCTTCTTCTTTAATGACATAAATCAAATACCTTAGTTAGGTATTGCTACTGTAGCCCACTTTGATACATTGGCAATTTTTTTTATAAACATACAATAGATAAACTACAAACCATACCACAGTTTTTTCACATTATTTAACAGGCTGATTTAAATTGGAAAACAGAGCATTTTGGTGTTTCATACATCACAGACAAAAAAATGGCAGCTTGATTATGGATTTTTGTTGTTTGTTTATATACTGACATGCAGAACAGCAAGTTAAAGATGAATGTAGATACATATCCTGAAGGAACACACTAATCCACCATAGTATGTGTTCAGACAGGTTGAAAGAGTCATTCAGAGGAGGAGTGACTTCTTAGCCGGATTACATTTGAATTCAGTCTTTTGCTACAGCTGGTTTAAGTTTCTGCGCCTTAAACCGCGATTGCCACGAAGCCCGTGAGGCTCATTCGCTAGCCAAAACACATAAATGTTCTGATCAGATGTTGAACTATATTCCGTTGAAGTGATGCATTTCCTCACACAACTCAAGCAAACAGACAGGCGCAAGTCCAGACCATTACAAAGGTTTCTAAATGGCAAGAGTTTATTGTGTTGAGTAGAAATAGGAATGAATGATGACTTATTTCAAACATCTTTGAGTTAGTTATTAACTAAACTCTTGGACTTTTGACTTGCACTTATTAACATCATTCTTTTCTAGACACGGAGGACGGAAGGAATGCACATTGGCGGTTACTGGCACAAGGCCACTAGATTACTGCATGAATAGATAAACAGCCGGGTCAACATCATGCTGAACACTCCAGATTCCTGATTTAGGAATCGCCGATTGCTATATAGCAGCAACTCATACATATGGAAAGATCCACCTTCAAGAACATTCTAATGTGACGAGGCACAAAAGAAATGTTTGATGCAGATATGAAGACTCCTTGATAATTACACCGTTCTGCATCACAAATTCTGGCTGAGAGTGTGCAAGTGGTTAATATGCGAATATAATAAAGCAAGCCATGCAAGGGCTGCAGCTAAAGTGCATGGCTCATACACTCTTGTTGCATCCAGCTTTTTAAGAAAATAAAAAATAAATCCCACTGCTTGACAACTTGGCATTCGTACAACCAAGATCTTGCAGGGAGTGTAAACTCCAACACGCTAGAGTTAAATATTACGAGGTTCCCGTATGCAGTCATGAGATGAGCATGCACTCAAGTCAATGCTGCCATTGTGTTTGTGAGCTTTCACGAACACCACTGCCATGGAATATTTACAAACTTTGTGAGCTGCTCACTTATTTTCCTGATGGGAAAGAGCAGCATTTAAATGCAAAATATTAACATAATACTGGCTGTTCATACAAGAAAAACTGGCTCAGTCATGTTTATCAATCATATTCCCAGCTTGTAGCAGCATTGCTAACAGAAAACAAAAATGACTAAGCTAAAATGTTAATATGTGGCGGGCAGTGTGTGTGAGAGACTGTATGAATGTGAATGTTAAGGGCAGTAGAGATTGTTTGGCATCAATCCTCATTGTAAATCACAGCAATAAGGACAATTAATGTCCAATATGCAGTTTTTTACATTTTTTCTTCTACAATCACATTTCAGGGGCAGGCACGGAATTGGAGTCTGCCACAGCATCAATTATGTCGCCTCCGTTTCTCTGAGAACAAACCCTCCTGATTTCAATCTTTCTTTTCCCTTGAGTGTTCGGACCCCCTGCAGAAGATCTTTGGAGGGGTCCTGGGTGGTCCGATGGATCAATGTGCAAGGAAAGTGGAGGTATGGAGTGCAGGGAGGTGTGGTTTAAGGTTTGGGAGGCGGGGTCAAGCGTGGTCCTCCATGGGGAAAACGAGACGTGTGCCGCGGCTCAAGAGCTCATGTTCACGCGTGTCCAGTTCTCGCTCTAGAGCGTCCTCTGACGTGCTGTCGCTGCGTTTGCCGTTCACACCCCAGTTGCCGCCCGATCCTTCGGGGCCAGAGGAGGATGAGGCCCCGTTGGCTGTGATGGCTGTGTCGCCATAGGTCAGCGTCAGGTCTCCTTCGTTGAGGATGAGGTCTGAGTCATTGTCTCGCAGCGGCTCGTGGTTCTGTGGAGCACAGTGACAAGTCGGACATGAAGGGAGGAGGACGGGATGCTTCAACACACACACACATATACGCACACACTGTTCAAGCTCAGCACAAAGGTTCATGAGGGACACTGTGGAGTCACAAGAAGACAGAATAAAGAGAGAAATACGCTTAAATGTCTTTGTGCAAAGGGAAAAAATCAGTACTTACCTGTGTGTAATGCAGCCTTTAATTGCCAATGGGAATATTGTAATTACAAGTTATGTGTACATGAATGACTGACAAATTCATATTTAGAAATGGAAATACAATATTCACAATAGTATTTAAATAGTAAAATTGTAATATTAGAAGGGCCGTGTAGATGGTAGAAAATACTTTTGTCAAGTTATGTCTTGGTAATTAGAAATAAAGGAGAAAAAAATGCTTGGATTATAAAAAATAAAACAAACTATAAAGAAAAATGTATTTATTAAAAAAAAAAGTTGTTAATAATAACTTAAAAGCCTTGAGATAAAAAAGGGGGGAAAACTTGAAAACTAAAAAAAAAATCTTGTAATAAAAAAAACTAAGCATGTCTTAAAAGAAAAAAACTTGTTGAAATTTAACAAAAAGTCTTTAGCTAAAAAAAATTATTATGATAGATTACAATTCTTGAGATTTTAAAAAACAATTTTTAAAGAGTGTTTGTGGCATCCACGATAAAAGCAGGTTGGGTTATAATGTTTAATTGTTGAAAAATAATACACACCCTTTACATTTGGCTATATTACAACATCATTAATAATTATCATATACATCAAAGATTATGAAACAAGTGATGTAAAGTAAGATAGTGACTCGCATGTCGGGTTTTCTTTTATGAAAATTATTTATTTATAAGAGATCATCATGCATAAATTATATCGGTTTTGTAAAAGTGACAGACATTTCCTTTTCTTTCTGCACAGAAAAAAAAAGACCATTAGCTGTAGATCATCTTTTCTTTTTTTTCTTAAGATTAGACTATCTTGTTTCCTATCTTGAACGCGAGTTATCTCAATGAAAAGCAACACAACTGTAGGAGCTTCCCATGTGGAACTGAAGGCAGCATAAGCTGACTGCAACACAGCAAATTCACACAACTCTGTTCACATGATGCATATGTAACAAACATTCTGCTATAAAGCATCTCCCACAGTTTAAAGGCTCGCCATTCACAGGTCACTGGGTTTAGTGGTACTTCATAGAATCACTGGGTGCTATTGAAGGTTTTTTTTTCTGAAGCACAATTACACCAGAGGATTACACTGTGTGCCAACAGATCAAACAAACTAAACTCTGTTACGCAACAGTTAGCTTCACATATAGCTGCTGCTAAATCCTTTGAGAAGGATCTAAATAATGCCTGTTCCATGTTAATGGTTTGAGGTGGTGTGATTTAGTCCGTGAAGATCACCTGTTTAAGCTCTCAAAGGCTCTAGGCTCTAGACCTACACTCCCTCCTTCTTATTGCAGGGCTCTTGGGGACAATTCATTCATATTCAGTTCATCACATATACACACATATATATATATATATATATATATATATATATATATATATATATATATATATATATATATATATATATATACACACACAGAGAGAGAGATACATATAGATATAATGTTTAATTTTTTTTGCATAAGGACCATTAAACTGGATAATTAAGTCCCAGGAAACATTTTCCTGGTATCTGTCTTTATACATACTTTCAACTCAAATCAACATTTCATGCCTTTTTTGTTTATTTGTATAATAATAAGAGGAATATTGTAGTGTTATATCAGTCATTATAGCAAAATGATCTCTTTTACTATTTTGCAAGAACTAACAGCATATATATTACAGGGATTTTGCAGGTTTTATGAAGGTATATTGTCAACAGTCTCCTCTGTGTCTCTCCATATTACTGTATGCTGTGTATGCTCTTCTGTATCATCCACGACACAAGGATACACTGTTTATATGTGTATTTAGCTTTGATTTGAAAGAAAACAGCGCATCCTTGTTCCTCTGTGTCTCTCCATGAGAATGCGCAGCATATGGTGATATGGAGAGACACAGAGGAGACTGTTGACAAAGAAATTGTTGAATAAAGACGTTATTTTTGTTTTCTTCGCTTACAAAAAGTATTCTCTTTGCTGCATAACGTTACGGTTGAATTACTGATGGCAGATGGACTATTTTGACGATGTCTTCCATACTTTTCTGGACCTTGACAGTGTTACTTGGCAGTCTATGGGACAGTCACAGGCCTCCCGGTTTTCATCCAAAATATCTTAAATTGTGTTCCAAAGACGAACAAAGCTTTTACAGGTTTGGAACGACATGGGGGTGATTAATGACCATTTTCATTTTGGGGTGGAGTATCCCTTTAATATTTGGGAGGGCAAATTAAGACATAAGACATTCAAGAACCCTTCACTAATATGGACAGTTATTTTGTGCTATTTTCTTCGCCACTGAAAATGGTTCCATAAGAAGCCAAATCAAAATAGTAAAAATCACTCTTGGAAACAATTCTTGCCTAATCAAAATACAGGAATGTTGCATATTTTGCAACAGTTACTGGCAAACAGTACATTATCCAATACTTAACCTCCATAAATGAACCATTATCATTAAGAGAACTATTCTCTTCAAAATAAAGTGATATAGGAACAAAAAAACAAGTTCAACACAAAAGACCTTTAAACAAAGAGGAAACTGCAAGAATGAAAAAGCCTGCTATTCACATTTGAAACCATACAAAATGGATTTAACCAGAGGACTAAATAAAAGCCAAAGAAAACATTTTGGCAGCATAATTAAGCCAAAAAATGAGGAATACGTTATGACAATAAATTTCTTTTTAAATATAACGAGCAAGTGATTAATAAAACTGATTGAGGAAGTGAATATGAAAATGAAATCTAGATGTAGACTGTGGAACAGAGAGAGAGAGCTGGGGTAAAATAAAAAGATGAACAGCAAAACAAAACAAAAAAAATGCAATTCGAAGAAAAAAGAGACAGTGACCTTAGATGCATATGGCAGGTATTAGGAAAATAATACAGAAATATATACAGACAGACAAACTGGGGTATTTAGATGAACTGACCCAGTTTAAAAGGATGTATGTAACAAACATCATGACTCATGTTTTGAGGTTTTCATGAACCATTTTCATTATAGGTATACAAAAACTCTCTGCTGGTATTCACACCATACCATTCGCTGCAGCTATACAGTTTGAGAGGCTTAATTGTGTTACGTGGGAGAGAGGTGGGCGGTCAAGCAGTTCTGCAGGACATTTAGCTCATTGTGACCCAAAAGCACAATGTAAGACTGTAAGATGTTTGTGAGCTCAGCCAAGCAGGCCGAGCTACAGTACTAACATTGTGATGAATGGGGGAATTTGCAGGAGTGAATGGGCCTGTGACCGCTGTGAAGAACTGTGTTCTCCATGCTTGAGATACTGGAAGGCCTCTCAGGCTCACCATCATCAGAGTGGCATCATGAAAGGCTCTTTTGTGACCGGGCGCACATTGAATGCGTCTTCCTTCGGGTCTGTGTCCAGTCTAAAAACCCCAGTGCTTTTGTGTGTCTGTCTGTCTTTCTCTCTTTTCTTTTCAAACAGGGTTTCACAGAGCAGCAACAACATAAGAAAGCAAGCTATGGAAACCAAAGTGTGCTGCTGAGGAACTCAGAATAAGCTAAATCCTTAGAAACATGGCAAAGTGCAGTGTGAAGCAATGAGCAATCTACTAGCAAATATGGAACCATTTGGATAATATAGGCATTGGGTTAATTATAAAATGTATCAGTTTGGATCTACCCTGTTAGTGGATACTTTGAATTAATATAGTAAATTGAGGGTGGTATTTATTAAAAAACTATTAATTAAAAAAAAGAATAGCAATCACTTAGATTTGAAAAAAAAAAACAGATCATTTTTTATTTTTAAATTGATTTTCATTTTTATTATATTGCCAAAAATATCGACACCCTTGGTAAATATGATCAAAGAAGGCTGTGAAAATTAATCTGCATTGTTAATCCTTTTGATCTTTTATTTAACAAAATCACAAAAATCTAACCTTTCATTGTATAATAAGAATTTAAAATGGGGATAAATATCATTATGAAATAAATGTTCTTCTCAAATACACGTTGGACACAATTATTGGCATCCCTAGAAATTCTTATAAGTAAAATATCTCTGAAGTATATATTCCCAGTTTTAAGCACTCCAGGGTTATTATGAATATGAAATTATCCAGCCATGGCTTCCTGTTTCAGAGAAAAATAAATAGGAGGAAAAACAAAACCCAAATCCCCTTAATAATCCATTACAATGAGAAAAAAACCAAAGAATATATTTCTGATGTGCAGCAAAAGATTATTGAGCTTCACAAATTAGTGAAGTGGCTTTAAGAAAAGAGCTAGAGCAGTGATAATTTCCATTTCCACCATCAGGGCAATAATTAAGAATTTCCAATCAACAGAAAATGTTATGAAACTGCCTGGAAGAGGACGTGTGTCTATATCGTCCTAATGCACAGTGAGGAGGTCAGTTTGAGTGGCTAAAGACTCTCCAAGGACCACAGCTGGAGAATTGCAGAAAATAGTCTCGGGGTCAGAAAACCTCACAAAAAAAAATTGTCAAACAGCACCTACATCACCACATGTTGTTTGGGAGGGTTTCAAGAAAAATTCTCCTTGCTTATCCATTAACAAATACCAGCATATTCAGTTTTCTGACACGACTGGAACTTCAAATGGGACTGGCTTCTATGGTCAGATGAAACTAAAAAATGAGCTTTTTAGCAGCAAACACTCAAGATGGGTTTGGTGAAAACAGGGATAAAAAGTACCCCATGTGTACAATGAAATATACTGCTGTATTTTAGATGTTGTGGGCCTATGTTTCTGCTGGAGGTCCTGGACATCTTGTTTAGATACATGGCATCTTTGATTCTATCAAATACCAACAGATAAAAAAAATCAGTAAATGACTGACTGTTAGAAATCTTATAATGGACCACGTTTGGATCTTCCAACTGGACAATAATCCAAACACAAACCTCAAAAACAACACAAAAATGGGTCACTGGGCACAAAACCAAGCTTCTGCTATGGCCATTCCAGTCCTCTGACCTGATCCCTATAGAAAATGAGTGTGGTGAACTAAAGAGCAGCAACAGGGATATGGAGTTGGGAATGTGTAGGGTCTGAAGTGATTCTGGATGAAGGTATGGTCTCTGATCTCTTGTCAGGTGTTCTCTAACCTCATCAGGCATTATAGGAGAAAATTTAGAGCTGTTAAACTGGCAAATAAAGGTTTCAAAACGTATTGGATAAAAGGCTGCCGTTAATTGTGGCCAATGTGTATTAGAGAATTTTTTTTATTTCATAATGATATTTCCCCCCATTTTAAATTCTTATTATCCAATGAAAGGTTACATTTTGAGAATTTTTTAAATAAAAGATCAAAAGGATTAACAATGCAGATTAATTTTCACAGCCTTCTTTTATCACATTTACCAAGGGTGACGATATTTTTGGCCATGACTGTGTTTGTTTTCACAGCCTTGAGTGTGTGTGTGTGTGTGTGTGTGTGTATATATATATATATATATATATATATATGTTTATATGTATATATATAGTGTGTGTGTGTGTGTGTGTGTGTGTGTGTGTAGATAAAAATCTATTAGCTTTTAAAACTTAAACAGATATTTTTATCTTTTTCATATTTGATTGATTTTGATTTGTATTACATTTCTTTATAAAATAATACAAATCTATTCAAATTTGAAAAGAAAGAATAAACAGATACAAATCTATATCATAAATAAATAATTGTTCAAATATAACAGATTTTATATAGAAAACATTTTAAAAATAAAATAAATAAAAAATTACTAAAATAATCAATTAGATTGATAAAGTAAACAGATTTGTTTTTTCATTTTTATATTTAACTGATTTTATACAAAATAATAAAAATATATTAATTTGAAAAATATGAATAAACATATATATTTGATAAATAAATAAATAATCGTTCAAAAATAATTTATTTTATATAAAAAATATAATGAAAATCAATCAAATAATAAAATAAATGTATGAGAATAAATATTTAATATTTCCCCATATTTCATTGATTCCTTTTTTAATATATTTTTTATAATCATTTTATTAATTATATATATATATATATATATATATATATATATATATATATCAAACAGACTGATTTAATGACTGCGTGTGCGTATGTGGTTTTACCTCATAGGCCTGGGGGCTGGTCAGACATCGAGCCAGAGGACCGCAGCAGGCCGGCAGAGTGGAGGTCAAAGGGGGACCACTATGGGTCAGGATAGGCTTCAGGTAACTGTACTTGTGTTAAGGGGAAAAACTGTGCTGAAGTGTCAATGTCAAGCAGACGTGAACCAGTAAGATGTCACACACTGACTGAAATATGGTGGATAATATAGACAGTTCTTACAACATTATGTACGTTCAATTTCAAAAACAACTGAAAACATGCAGGTATGGTTAAGTCAACGTCACGCAGTAGTAGCTTGTAGAGTACTCAAATTAGCTAATCATACCTTATAATTCTCTACCTTTCATAGTTCTATTAACTTTAACTGTATGCATGCAAAAGAGCAGCTTGGACAGTCTCAAAGGCCTCTGGTAAAGTAAATGATGAAATCTTTTCTGGCTAAACTAGTCAATTCATAACAGCCACAAATCAACAATGACTGCAAGACTTCCACATTCATCCAAGTCAAACATTTCAAAACAGTCAATCAATCAATTCAAACCATTCAAAAATAGCATTACTTATAATGGAAGCTCCAAAAATTCACCATGGCAGCAGCAAGCGCTCATCTCGAAACTGATATGATTGAGTCTCATCCTCATAATCATGGGATAAACAGATCATCATCCCCTTAAATAGTTCACTCAGAGTCCAGCACACAGATCTAAGCAGGACAGCTAGTACGCATTTGGCAGCAATACTGAGGTTTTTTATTTTTGACAGACGGGGATAAAAATAGAGAAGGCAGCAGTTAAGTGCCAATGGCTTGAAACCAAGAACACCCCGTAATGGATTTGGAAGCAGGTAATATCTCTGAGGGGGACCTAAACTGGATGTCCCCTACAGAGTTAGAGAGAGGTATAGATGGCAAAATATCTCTGTAAGATGTCCAATAGCATGGTCTGGCCTTTTGGAAAGCACACAAACACATTTTAATTCACTCCCAAGGGCCTGTGCAAAAGAACCGAATGTTGCTGGGTAGGTTGTTGTGACAATTAGGTAGCACACTTGTAAGCTGTTAAGCATGGCTGTGGGTGCAGAGAAAATCGTAAGCTAAGATTCCTAATAAACATCTGACATAAGCTCTGAGGACCTATGAGTCACCACATGTGAAGCTGGCTAGACACAGCTGTGAAGGAAGCGGATTGAGAAGTGTGTGAGAAAATGTGTGTGTGTGTGCCACTTTCACCTTTAAACATTATTTCTAGCATCCGTGTGCTAAATAAAACCCCTTTCTTTGCTATTCTCTTCCTCTCACCACCCACGAACCACATCTCAGTGAAAAGGTACAGCTACAATAAACCTCTCAGCACAAAATAAGTGCAGTGGATGAGCCCTGCTGAGAGCTCAAGAATCATTGATTAGCTTCATTCAGGACTCGAAAGCTTTGTGAAAATGGACTGCAGCCATTTCATTTGACTTTCTGTGCAAAGAATGTCAGTAATGACATTTCCAGCGGCTCGTATTGAGGTGCAGAGCTCAGACTGCAGCTTTTTTTGGAGTGGGAGTTGCGTAAGGAGAGTGAGGCTTGTCAGTTCGGGGGTTTAGAGGCTCAGTTAAGGCCTCAGAGGAACTCCAACACTGATCAAAACCAGCTATCCTATGAAATCTCTGAATTATTAATCCTTTCCTCACTCTCACTCCACATTTATATTCATCTAGATCCGCTTTAGCGGGTTTCATCAATATGTGTCTCTCTTTTGTCAGTGTCTGTGGTGTGGGAGCAGATGTTTTTTCCTGGTCATTTGCATGGAGCCAAAGTAATCTCACTGGAAGAGTAGGCTCACGGAAGAGCAACTGTGAAAGAGAAGTAATGCTCAACCGTGCTTGAGTTCCTAATGACAAGACCACAAAAGCGTGCAAGTGTGTGTTGTTGTGAATGGCATGCTGAAAAGGATACTTGTGGTCAAAAGTATACCAAAGTCTAAAAAGCCAGGCGCTCTCTTGCTTGGTCTTGCTTTGTCCTTCTGACTGGGTTCCATCCTGCGGAGAGGAAGAGGAAGTAAGTGTGATTTGTTTAATCTACGGTAGGGTTATGCAAACTTACATATACATGTTATATATACTTTAGCTTTAGCAAATATTAAATCATTAAGATAATTCAAAGCACAATTCATTATTGTGGCAAGTTAAGTAAATAATTGAACAGATTTTAAAAAAATGACTTTAGAAGTCAATATTTTGTTTTATGTTCATGACTGAATGTCAAACCTGAAACTTTAAAATGTCAAAAGTCTGCCTTTTTGGTAATAGGCTAAAAATGCACTGTGTAATTTTTGTAATGTAAATACAGTATATTATCTTGTAATATATTATATTACAAAATGTGTACTTTTTGCACCTTCAGTGTCATCAAACGTTAATCCACTACTGGCCACATAAATACCAGGCCATATGGAGAAATGGTCTGCAAACTTTTGAATGGGTGGAACAGAACCTGATACTTGACAGTTTATCATAAATAACAGTACACACACTCAATATTCATCCATATTTATCCACTGACTTTGTACATGTAGGAAAAACCTCTTGCCAGTACATTTATCCCAGTTTATCTAATCTCACGAGTTCAGCTTCAATGCACTTAAAGAGATTACAGATTAATGGCATCACAAACAAGCTCACAGTAACACTATACTGCAACCTACTCTAAGCTGGCTATATACCTTTAGCATTAATACTATAGTGCAGACCACTGTTTATAAATTAAGATGTGTGACACAGACAAAAAGTGTACTTTAACCAAAGTTAAGCTGTAAACATGTGATATAGGGTTGTCATTATACCAAAAAATTCAGTATATTTTCACAATTTTGATATGAAGGCAATAATTAATTACACTACATGATAAAAAATAAATACAATATTAACATAAATATTTACTAATTAAATTAAAACAATGGATTGAAATAATAAAGACAAATCTATTTTCATAAAAGTTCTTCAACAACATTGTTTTTTGATTAATATTATCTATTTTTATTAACTGCATGCACAGATTTTAATTTTAACAATTAAGTGTCTGGATTTGAAACATAAATAAATTTCCTACAAATAAAATTCTTCTAAATAATTTTCTAACTTAGAATAGATATATATTGCATAGTGTGCATATATGCAGTATACTGTAGTCCTCTTAGGGTAATGTATTTTAATTTTTTTATCATTGTAAACAACCTCTGAAAGTTACAGTTTTACTTTCTAAAGGGCACTATGTTTAATTTACTGGGTTGTTTCAAACATAAAGCATTTCAAGTTACATAGACTATATATTGCTTCTACCATGTTTTACTTTTTTAATCTAGTACACTTGTAACTCTATCAGACGCTTGTGTTCCAGATGGAAACACTAAGAGAGAGCGAGAGAGAGAGAGAGACAGAAAGGCATTTAAGAGACTAGGCGGATCCCCTCTAAGCATGTTCTCTTCAGGTAATAAAGACTTCCCAGAAACACACTAATGGCTGTTCAACAATTTACTATCTGACAGTAATGTTGAGTAATAATGTACAGAGGAAATTAAAAGGTCCTCTCTCCTGAGTTTATTGTATTCTTAAAGGGGTAGTTCACCCAAAAATGAACATTTTGTCACTGTTTACTCACCCTTATGTTGTTCTGAACTTTTATGAATTTCTTTCTTCTGATGAACACAAAAGAAGATATTTTGAAGAATGTTGGTAACCAAACAGTTGCTGGTAGCCAATGACTTCCATAGTATGGAGAAAAAAAAAATCCTATGAAAGTCAATGGCTACCTATGTGGAAAGAAACTTGTACAGGTTTGGAACAACTCAATGGTGAGCAAATGATGACTGATTTTTACATTTTGGGTGAGCTATCCCTTTAGGAAGACTTTTGTGAATCTGGTCCAGTTTTTTATTTCATGAATCTATAAACCAACTGTGTTTACCAAGAAATGCGTTTGACCACTGATGGTCAGTCGTAAGCACAAGCACTCATCAACATCTTTATTATTTCTGCATCAACTTTGTACCAAAGTACCAGTACTTTGAAGACCTTAGTGCTCATATCAACAGTGCATGAATTCTGCGTTATCTTTTCTTCTGCGGTATCTCTGTGTTGGTTAGTGGTTCAACGGATCATAAATCTCCAGGTTCGGATCACATTACGGTTTTTGACCCACAGATCGGATCATTTTTCGGACCAGCAAGAAAAGAAAAATATTTCAATTTAGCTTGCTTTCCATTTATTACTTAAAGCAAAGTACGTCTTTGATACCACAGCAAATACTACTAGATTAACTAAGAAAGTTTAAACATGATTAAAGAGACAAGAGAACAGCCAGTAAAAATAAGAACAAATTGACAAATCACTAGCACAGATAAATACAACAGAATATGTTACTAATAAAATAAGGTTGGTAGTATTCAAATACAGAAATGTAATAATTAGGGAAAGTAACACTGCAGAGTGCTCACTGTATAAATTAAATATAGATTTTTATCACAGCTGTTTTGTTGATCATTAATGACAGCAGCAGTATTTATAGGCCGCTGGCCCTTTAAGACCTGATGCATGGATCCGATATAATGATGCACATCACATCCGATTTCTTTCTCAGTTGTTTTCATTCACTTGAGACATAACTGACTGCGTTTACCTGAATGATTGTTGAGATGGGTATTTTGTCATAATTTTATGTTATGTGTCTGTTCATAGGATTCAGAAGATGATTCAGATCAGTGTTCGTGCGCCATCTGAAATGCGCGTAGAGAACAGCGTGCGAGTAAAGAATCGAGTTTCCTTTCACCTATTCTCTCTGGAATTGTTTAAAATTCGCTTGCTTGTGTAAGAACAATACGAACAAATGATAAACTTATAATGTTACTCTATTATGGTTAAATTTTGCAACCATGGGGCTTGGTCTGTACGGATCACAGATCAACTATGATCCGTTTAACCACTAGTATTGGTGCATTGTATTCGTACTTCTTCAAAAACACACCCACGGGTTTCAAACACAACATGCCAACAGCTAAGGCCCTGTCCACACACACTCCGGTTACAGTGTTATCGTGTAGACAAGTGCTTCCCAAACCTGTCCTGGAGGACCCCCTGCCCTGCACATTTTGTATGTCTCCCTAATCAGACACACCCAATTTAGTTCTAGCAGTCTCTACTAATGAGCTGATGAGTGGAATCAGGTGTGTTAGATAAGGGAGACAAAAAGTGCAGGGCAGGGGGGCCTCCAGGTTTGAGAAGCACTGGTGTTGACAGTGAAACCGGCGGTTTTGGCTTGTGACGTCAGAGCCAGCACTGTTATCTCCACCAACTGGAAACTTTTTCAGGCTTCTGATTGGCCAACATAGCTTTAACGGTTGAGATTATATCACCACCTGTTGGCTTGGCATGCTCTTGACAGTGCTTCATTTGTGCTGCATTTGTGTTTTCATGTTGACAGAGATTTTTTTTTAAAATGAGTAAAGGAAAATTTTTTCTTGTGGATATGGCCTAAGAGGTGTCAAGGCTGTTTAAATGGCCACTTTTGAAGGGGTTGGTTTTATCTTAAGACAGATCACTCCACAAATGACACTTAGGCAAGTGTGCACCTTTTTTGAGAGGCCAGAAACAGGAAGAATGAATTTGTGTGTGGTTTTTGGTAGCTACAAATGAGGTCTTAAGTGCGAAAGGAACAGGATGATGTGGCAGCAATTCAGAACATGAGCTTCACATTTTATGATAGAAATGTTGCTGATGGTTTATACATGGTTTCTAAGGCATTGCAAAATTCTTCTTCTAATGCATGTCTAGAGAACATTAGAAGACTGATAGCTTAAAAAAGTACTAGCACACGTTTCCTTTGTTGTACAGTTTGAAGCATCACTCATTTCTATAGCAAAAATAAAATACTTTGTAAAAGCTTCATTGGCAAGAGGACAGAAACATATCGAGACTTACTCCCTGAAGGACCTGGAAGCTGTCCCCACATGGCTGAAGATCTTGATCAGGGTCCACTCCAACTCTGAAAGAAAGAGAAACTGCACATCAGTCTGCCTGTGTGCATCTGTGACATGAGCTTTTAACCCGTAGTGCATATGCAGCCAAATATACCACAACCTTTTAGCAAAGCCCACAAATCCAGCAGCACAAAGAAAAGATAAGCAGGCGAAATGGACTCAAGCAGAGCTATACTGATAATGACAAAATCTCATTTCACACAACATGCCTACTGCAGCAAGGCAAGGTTTCCACTGAGAAGAAGTTACAGAAATAAAATCACAAGTCTACAGGCAATTCCACTCATTTGTCTTCTACAGCTATTCACAGGCTTAAATGTCTAGTTTTTGACATTATCTAATTTAAATAAAACAACCAAAAAAGAGCATGTAAAAACAAAATGAACAAAGGATGAACAAAATATCGAAACTATATTTGATTTATTAAATACATGGCAAGAATGTACATAATACAGAATACATAATAAGTTTAAATGCACTTTATGACTGATGTTACTTTTACTTACACTTTTAAAGGGATACTCCACCCCAAAATGAAAATTTTGTCATTAATCACTTACCCCATGTCGTTCCAAACCTGTAAAAGCTTCGTTCGTCTTCGGAACACAATTTAACATATTTTGGATGAACACCGGGAGGCCATTGACTGTCCCATAGACTGCCAAGTAAATAACAGTGTCAAGGTCCAGAAAAGGTATGAAAGTAGTCGTCAGAATACTCCATTTGCCATCAGACATGCAATCTGGGTTATATGAAGCGATGGGAACACTTTTTGTAAGTGAAGAAAACAAAAATAACAACTTTATTCAACATTTCCTTTATCAACAGTCTCCTCTGTGTCTCTCCATATCATCGTATGCTGCATATGCTCTTCTGTATTATCCGCACCACAAGGATGCGCATCCTTGTGGCACGGATGATACGCAGCATATGGTGATCATCCAAAATATCTTGAATTGTGTTCCGAAGACGAACGAAGCTTTTACGGGTTTGGAACGACATGGGGGTAAGTGATTAATGACAAAATTTTCATTTTGGGTGGAGTATCCCTTTAAGTCAAATGTAGTATAAAAGATTGACCATTTTGGTGTTATTTAGTGTTATTTTTAACTAAACTCAAATAAAATCAGTTGCTTTGCAGTCAATGTCAGGTCAGAAAGCTCTCGGATTTCGTCAAAAATACCCCACCCCAAAATGAAAATTCTTACGCAAAGAAAACAAAAATAACTTTATTTAACAGTTTGTCTCCTCTGTATCTCTCCGCATCAACGTATCACCATTTTGGAGAACATCTGCTGAACGCAAGCAGCTTAGGCTCTTTCTGTGCCAGCCGCACTGCACAGATGCGCTGTTTACAGTCAAATCAAAGTGTAAATACACGTAGAAAACGTTATTTTTGTTTTCTATGCATACAAAAAGTAATCTCGTTGCTTCATATAGTTACAGTTGAACCACTGATGGCAGATGGACTATTCTGACGATGCTTTTCATACTTTTCTGGACCTTGACAGTGTAACTTACTTGGTAGTTAATGGGACAGTCACAAGCCTTCCGATTTTCATCCAAAATATCTTAAATTGTGTTCCCAAACACAAATGAAGCTTTTACGGGTTTGGAACGACATGGGGGTAAGTTAATGACAAAATTTTCATTTTGGGGTGAAGTATCCCTTTAATTTGTGTTCTGAAAATGAACAAAGGTCTTGGGGTTTGGAACAGCATGAGGGGGAGTATGTGATGATTTTATTTTTGTTTTTTGGTATACTTTTTATTTGTTTTATATCAGATCATCCCTGTTTGCTTTACGTCAAAACAGTCTTTTCCTGTTTAAGTGAACAGTTCTTGGCCAGAATAAACAAATGCAAAGTGTACCAAACTTGTGTGGAGAGCCAGACATGTTCTCCCATTCACTTGACTGGCTAAAATACGAGGAGAATGCAGCAGACCTTTAGACCTTTGAGACTTTGCTGAGATAAGTGATACACTAGGTGAACTTTCACTCTGGCCTTTAAGTACATTTGATGATCATTTGATCCTATGGCCCGTCTTTCATTCTCCCTCTCAATTAAAACAGTGGATATGAAGCAGCCACTGGCTTTTGAACCCCAAGGATCAACAGAGACTTCATTGTGAAGTCAGACAGAGCTTGAGGGTTAGCAGATGCTCAGGTGTTTTGAGCCTCTAGTGCCGCCCATGTGAACAAGAGCCAATGAAAACAGAGAGAGCTGACTTATTATCTGTCTTTGCAATGACAAGCAATTAAAACTTTACTGAACATCTTATCTTTTTATAGTCAGCAAGGAATATTTGTCTCCCAAAACGTGGGTGAAAAATAGGTTAACATACTTCTGCCAATACCAGTGTTTCATTTCTGGGTGACAGACCGGTTGTCATTACAAGCTGCTGTTGTTTCTATCACGTCTAGAGGAGAACTGTCTGTAAAACAAAAAGAGAGTTTTCCTCCCCAGTGGTTTATAGAAAGATTTGCTTACAAGTTACACTGGGAAATGGGAAACAGTGTGGAAAAAAGAAGCTTGAACTTTGTTGAAGGAATGTATGAAGCTAAAAATCTGTATTTATTTATCTATTTGTGCTAAAGACTTGCGAGTTGGAAAGGAATAAAATGGAGGGTCTCGGAGGAAGAACAGCAGGAGACAAAACAAAACAGGAAATGAAATACAAGGAAATCGAAGAATATCTTGGAGTTAAATAATACAAACATTAGGCTACTGCAGCTGGAGGGTGGGCTACATTAAAGGGTCACACGGAGGTCAGAGGAGCCAGTTATGAAAAAAAAAAAACAAAGCAAAAATTGAGGAAGAGTACGAAGGGTCACTCCTAACCAGTGCATGTGAGTGGAGCGGGGAGCGAAGTGGTAATATTTCCTTAAGAGTGCAGAGTGCCTTTCTGAAGATCCCACTCCGCTCGCTCAATATGCTAAGTGGGTCTCTCTTAACCAGTGATTGTGCTTTGGTGATTTGCTTGTTCGAGATCGAGAATCTGTAGAGGTCGAGAATAGCAGAGCAGTTATGGAGTTCAAATATTGTTTCAATGAAGTTGCAAGCCTTATACATAAATGTAAAGTAAAAATCAAAGTTGAGAATGAGCAGGGAGAAGAAACTGAGAGGGAGTGCGGGGAGACTGTTAAAGTTAGTAAAGATTCATATTGGAATCTGAAGTGGAAATTTGCCAGAAAGCACAAGGATGTGCTACACAAATGTGGTGAAGTGGTGAGGTGTGATGTTTGCTTGTTATATTTAATGATTAAAGAGTTAGGATGTGGTTTGATTTTATCTTTTGTAGGTTGTAAGGGGCAAGGGTCACGAATTTAGAATAGGCTATTCTCTTTTATGCTAGGACTAGCCTACATTATAGCCACAAATTAAGTATTAAATTACTTGATTACTTTAATAGGATTAATCTATGCTTAACATGAACTACATTTATGTATTTATTATATTATTTAATTAGTTATGAAAGATAATATATTACCATTTAGTTAGGCTATTTTAATTAGTTATGAAAGATATGAAGCATAATAACATACAGCCCTATGTTATAAAAACGTGACCTCTCGAAAAACAATGTTAGAAATAAATAATTAAGCCCATTTTTCTTTTAATTATTTTGTGGTCCGCCATTTAGACGTAATAATCATAGACTGTATGGTAATAATATTTTAAAATAATTTATAGTAACTTATTAAATTGAGTTCTCCTTAAGCTAATTAGCTTTTGAGTTCACATCACAAATGTTTATTGAGTTGAATTAGCTTTTAACTTTTTTTTGGAGTTAGATGGACTTCTTTCATTTAGCGAATTTCACTGTTAGGTTTTACAGTGCTCCGTAGTTATTGAATAATCTCAGTCAAACTGTAGACCTAAACTAACACACAGCTGTATATAGGCCTAAATACAGAACTACAGAGTACAGAAGATAGGCCTATTAGCCTGCACCACTTAGGCCTATTAAAATATTATTTAAAAAAATTTAAAACTGACCCGAACCAATAGGTAGACCTACAGAATGTAGGTATTTCATCTTGTGTGTGTGTGCGTTTGTGTTTTAATGAGCCTGTTTTGAATGTTCTATTGCACAACAACGGCAGCTATTTTCACGGAAATAAATTTAATGAAAATCAAATACACTTTTTTAGTTTTTTTATTTTAGGTAGGTTTGCTAAGGTTAGATTCATATATTTAATAATTTTTAATTAATACAGTACTATTAATAAAATTAAGAAGAATGTAAGAATTTCGCTCTGAAACATTTTAGACAATTATCCAAGAATTTCGGTACAAACAGTAAACAATTAGGCCTACTAGAGAAATTTTATGTCGGAGCGGGATCTGAGCGGGAATTGGTTTACAGCGAGGGCGAGCGGAATATTAACGGAGTGCTTGCTTGGGCGGAGCGCACGTCCATAGAGCGGAAAACGTAGCAGTCACACCGCTCCGCTTCGCTCACATGCTCTGCTCCTAACCAGTCTGCACAGTATGCAAATAAGCGCGGTGGATACCGAACATTTCCTTCCTGCAAGACGGACAGAGCAGCTCTCGCTGTCAGTCTGTGTGTGCGGCTGCTAATGTACTGAAGCCAAGCAAGCCAAGGGCAGCAGCTTGTTTTGAATGCAGGTATAAGAGGAAGCTTATTCATTTCGAAAGACTAATCTTTCTTTTGATGGCTTGGTATTACTCATCTGCAGTCTTTAAGCCAGGAGGATGTTGAGTCTTTGCCAGTGAGCTTTGTGTACAGATTTCCTTTAGCACCTCAATGTGAAAACAGTAGCGACAGCACACACACATTCTTTCAAAGTGACTCCCACCAGTTTTAGATACAGCCCTGGAAGAAATGGACTGGCACGTCATGGAGACTAGCCACTGAGAACAAACATTTGAGTGTGCAAAGGAAGTTAACTGCTTATAAAGGGGTGCTGTATTGATTTATACTGAGTAGAAAAAGAGAAGAAGATTTTTGCAAGAGTACAATAGATAGCAGCAGTGAAGGATTAGAAATGAAATGAAAATAATAAAGCAGAAAATATATTAGATTAGATTAAATTAGATTAGACTAGAATGTGTGCATTGAAATTCCAGCCAACATTTTTGTTTTCAGGCCTAAAAAGAAAAATAAATAGTGTATAAACCCTTTGTGTGTGGAAATACTCGTGAAGAAAAAAAAAACAAAAGCTACAAATAGAAAATATACATTTGTACCATCTGTAACCCCCACCAAAAAAAATTCTAATAAAAATAACTTCTTTAGATACTTGCATAGATATTTTTAGCCCAGTGTCCAAAATTGTTGATTTCAGACAGGAATTTTCATTTCTATACATCACTGTAAAATAAAACAGGATAGGAACAGGAGCAGAAAAGATTTCGCAGGAATACTACTGTAGAAATAGGTGTACAATAGAGATATGTGCTTGATTAAAGCAGAAGCCCAGACATTACAGTGTCAAACACCAACGCAAACGACTGCTTCTCATGTGCATTTTACCAGGTGAAGTCAAAAGGTCACCACCACCTGTACAAGAGTTCAAAGTCCATCATCACCTGACGTAATTCCACAGTCTACGCAGCCTCTCCTTCTCTGCAGCAGATGTCTCTCCAACCCTGAGCACAACACAGAACTCTTGAGACCAGCCCTGAAAACATCAAACATCCTAATAGCTTCTACTGAGAAAAGACTTCAAACTCTGAGATTTCTCTGACTGCAAAGACAGGTCTTTGTGTATATTTACTGGTATTTGTGTTTCTTGGTACATAACTACATATGAAAACATAAAAAATAAACAAATTAAATGAGGGAATTAATTTAAAAATGAGTGATATAATGGTTAAATGCTCCAAAAACAGACATTTTCTTTCTGATACATAAAGTATGTTTGGGGCTTCACATTGCTGCTCTGAATTGGCTCTCTGTGCGCTGAGCTCAATGTTTATAGAGTAAGTGGAACCTCCCAGGACTGTTCTAGAAAAGGCAGAACTGACCAGCACAGAGGAAAAAAAGTCAAAACCAATGTCCAAGAGAATCGTCTGGCTTAGGTCTTGAGCAACAGACAGCCTCCAACCACTGTCAGCCCATTCAAAACTGTATATAAGCTTTTTTTTTTTTACAACAGTTTATTAAAATAAGAATAACAATAAATTAATTTTTTTTATAAAAAAAAATTTTTAATTAAACTAATAAAAAATTAAATACTAAAAATAAATTAAAATGAAAATTAATTCAAAATAAATTAAACAATAAATAATTAAAATTTAAATATTAAAATAAATCAATAGTAAAGTAATAAAAAGGTCACATGAATACCTTCATGAAAAACATCATTAAATGTGGATGTGAAAGTAGCCATGCTTTACATTCTGATGTGTTTTTTTTTTCCCCAGCACTCAGACACTACATTGACAAATGCCTAAAGTACACCATCGATTCCAGTTTTAAAAGGGAGCTATGCGAAAAGCTTCTCTTAAATTTCAGGTGACCTGGTCAGCTTGAATACAAGCAGTGACACCCCATCTGTTTCTTTGAGCTAACCGTGAGCCTATTCTTTCATCCACGCTTAAGTACAGTAGCTTTGCACATTTTGTTTTCAACGAGTTATCTGATTGCTTATTTTAATTGCACATTGATTAGTCTGCAGTTGCCCAAAGCAGGAGACAACCACAGTCGAGTTAAGAATAGTGTGTACATGTGAGTATTGGAGAGCAGCCCTCACTCAACATGGAAAATTGTAGCGTGAGCCAGTCTAGGGGTCAACTGTAGTGCATTTATGGAAATGGAAACCCTTTGGAGAATGAGAGAGAATAACCTCCATCAATTTCAGTTGAAAAGTAGAACAACAAAAGGCCAGCGGTGGAATCCCTAAATGCTCAGGAAACACAGCTGGCAGAAAAATCACTAATGTTAATACACTAATGCACCATGTGACCAAAGGATTGTTACTCTTGCTGTGCAGAACCCAAAATGTCTCTTTAATCCGCCTGTTTTTAATTGTCTTACTATTGTCCTACATGCAAAATTCATGAAACTAAAGTTGCCATGCTCTTACACTAAGTGAAGATGATTTGATCCTTTGTACTGTCGCTTTGTAAAAATGTTCAGTTGTGTTGTATTGTCAATTAACATGAAGCAACAACATACATTTGCTTCAGAAAGAAACAGGAAAGGATCAATATTAGCATCCATTACATTTTTGCACTGCAGAAACTCTTAAAACTCAGCTTTGCATATGTTGCATGTGCAGTTACATGCTGTGGTATATATATATATTCACTGTTAGTATATGAAAATTTTCTCTCATTCACAAAACATCAGTGAATCTTTTAAGTCTGACTGCAATTTACATTAAAAGTAAGAGTTTATTCAAGGCCAGTAATGCACAGCTCTGATAGTTACCTTTTCTTTTTTGATGTTACATTATGACTTTGCTCATTGTTCTTCTGTGATGTGAAAAGCAACACATTGAAAAATGCTGTGATTCTTTATAGTTTTAGTTAACAATTACAACACTGGTTGCAATGCAAAAAAAAAAAAAACAACAACCATTCAATCATGTTCTGGTAGCATGAAGGTGTGTAAATGATTTAAATATTAGGCAGAAATATCTATTTAAAGAAATCGCACTATGAAAACTTCCTCATGCATTTGACCTGTTATCTTTATGGTTGCACAGCATTCAGTGCACATGCAAAAAAAAAAAACGTTTTAGTACATTGTGATCATGATGCATACAAAAGCCTTCTTTAAGGGTGTTATGTAGCAGCAGGAGACTAAAGACAATCACAGTTATGAACGCAATCTATTCTTACTTGTATCCGGTCTTAATTCCAGTCAGCCTTCATAAGGCCAGTCATTAGCTCTCAAAGTCATTTAGTTGGTGATTGAAAAAAATTTAAACCCATATCGCCCTGATTTGTTGGCATTATCGGAAAAAAGCAGCTCATTTACAGAAATACTGTTGTTAACACTGCTTAGATTCTTGCCCTCGTTTTATTCACCCCGTTGTGGTCACCCTACACATATCTGCGACTCATTGAGTGCACAGCAGTTTTGCAGATAATAACCTGAGCTTCTCAATCTCATTCTACAACAGCTGCCATCAGCATTGGTCCTCAATAATCCTCTTTATTCTGACAAACTAGCAGCACTTATTAATGGGGCCGTATCAGCCAGCCCCTGCTGAGGACGGCCAGACAAACACTGGCTCTTGGAGACATAAACAACCCCAGCTCCTTTCCCATCTGCTTTTGAGTGGTTCGTTTTCTGAGAACATTTCACCTCAGAACAAACCAAAAGGGAAGAACGCACAGTTGACAAACAAACAACGTGTGAAAACAGCCACCGTCTAAAATGGCTTTCAAACCCTCTATGATGCCACAAGATGGTAATAAGCGGTCTTACTGAGGAAAATCAAATGCGACCTTATTTGTCAAAATCTGTTTGATTAATAAAATGAATAACATGTTTATGGTGAACTTTTCTGCCATCTGCTGGACAGACTGTGTAAGTCTTTTCTCAAAGTTAACCAAGTCCATCTAACATTCAAACCAAAAAAAAAAAAATGCTACACATAAAAACCGGTTAACTGGTTAAAGGTAGTTCCCTTACTACATATGTTGAGAAATTGTATTAGATCTAATCTTGCATTTTGCAAAAATAACAAATAATCGTATAATTTACAATGAAAAACTGTAATTCTTAAATGTTCCTGCAAACAAATTCTTAGAACTTCCTGTGTTTGAAAAATGTTCCAAAATCCCTCTCACTCTTAAAAATGGGTCAGATTGGGCACCGATTAAGTCTCTTGAACTCTGACCTGATATGTAGCCAGGACAGCATTGGCGTGGTGCCTCCTCCAAACACCCAAACTGTGAAGAACACAATGAGCAGGGTCGTGGTGAACATCATCTGTCGCGCGTATGTGGCGGTGTCACGGATAGCCAGAGCGAATGCCATTGCCCCTCGCAGCCCTGCAGAGCACAAACACACACACAGCAGTCACAATAGATTATAGTAAGAATGACAGCCCTGCTACAAATAGAATGGAAGTGCACTTAAGCAGGCAAACAGCCATCAAACTCGAATCAGTTGTGTTTTAATAAGTGCTCTGCACTTTGCTGCCCTTTCAGCTGGGTGGTGTTGCTGGTCTGGAGGGAGCTGCTCCACATCAAGAGCTGTTATTAGAGATGTTCTGATTCTGATGCCTCATTTCACTCTTAATTTAGATCTCGATAAGCTTCAACAGGCTGCTGAAATCTACAGAGAGTTCAAATCAAAGAGTCTGACACTAAAGGACGCTACAAAACTGATTGCACTGATTTATATTCTACTTCATTGTATTTATTAATTGGTAATATATAGCATATAATACCAAGCATCAGAGAAGAGGAAGTAACCTGCAAACATCATCATGTGCTGAAAGTTTCCCCTGATTTTGTGTCTTCGGCCCAGGTTAATCAGGAAAGACAAAGGATAGATGTTCAAGGCCCGGCCGATAAAGATGGCTATCTAGTAGTCAAAATGTTAAAGAAAAATCTTCTCACATATGACATATTAAGTTGATAGAAATTTAGACCTACACTACTGTTCAAAACTGTTTGCATTAACATTTGGCAAGATGCATTAACATTTTAATCAAGTGACAGTAAAGACTCTTACATGGTTACTAAAGTTTTCCATTTCACCTTAACACTGTTCTTTTGAACTTATAATTCAATGAATCCTGAGGAAAAATACTTTCCTCAAAAATATTAAGCAGCACAGCTGTTTTCAACATTGATAATGATATGGAGAGTTTCTTGAGCTTCTATAATTTCTAGAGGATCATCTGACACTGAAGACTGGAGTAATAGCTCCATATAGTCATCATATGAACACATTTTAAAATATATTAAAATAAAAAACAGTTATTTTAAATTGTTATAATATTTCACAAAATTACTGTTTGAAAAAAAAATCTTACTGACTTCAAACATTAGAACGTTATTGTAGATTATGCTGCTTAAAAAATTATGGTTAAAAGTTTCAACTCACAGATAACGTAATGTAAAATTACATTAGAATTTGCCATTTTAAAAACAAGAACAGTATTGTATGGTTTTCACAAAACTTGTAATATTGCACACAAGTCAAACTGATGACTTTTATGGTCTTTTTGTCCTTTCTGAAAGACTGTCAGAACCTAAAACAATACAACAAACTTGCTATTCCTATAAAACCTATACATAACGCCTCCTAGTGGTCATAATTATTATATATATATATATTTTTTTTTGTCATTTGTAAATCACATAAATCAAGATGATAAAACAGCCATGAACTTTTTCATGTTTTTGAGCATTTAAAATGAACTCTTACTATCTGACCGAGGTAAATGCTAGGGGTTAATGCACATTACCACCTCCTCATGTCGAAGCTGCAATGTGAAACTTTCATTTCAACTGAAAGACAAGGATACAAAGGCTCCAAATATGAAAATGGGGCTGAAGACGTGATTCTGAAAGGTGAAGAGTGCCAGGCCCATGTACGAGAAGATGAAGTTCTCTGCTAGGAAGTGCAGCACCTCAAACAACTGCAACAGCAAAGAAACACACCACACATGAAATTGTGACATCAGCACATTTGGTCAACAAAACAGTTGAAACCACATTCACAAAAGCAAAATTACACGTTTTCAAAATTAAGTGTACTAGAAATCCATGCTCCACTTCTGTATACTCTACAATGACTTTTGTAATGTATGTTAGCTCTAAAGCTGAGACCAATATCTTCAATTCCTGTGACTATAACTTCTAACCCTTCTCTCTATAGACAGAAGCTTTGATAATAGCGAGTCCAGCCCCCTGGACAGAAATCCAGTGCCACAGGGGTGTCATAATTACTGTATGCACCCCACTTCACTTCATCACACATTGCACTGCTCTGACGACACCACAGGGGTGCTGGGAATTCATTTAGCACTATCCCTCGACTTGTGGCCCGCCTGCATCAAAGCATCTTTTGAAGTAGAATATGCAGGTCTGCCATCCCCCCAAAAAAGTCCTTGTTGCTTTTTTCTACATTCTTTACTTTGTCAACTTCGTCACAGATCATTTCCCTCTGGTTTTGTACCAGCTGCTCTGAAAGCATCTAAAAGTCAACGGTTAATATATTTTACTTGAAAAAAAGTTCAAATATTTTACCTGTTTAGTGCGTTTGGTTGATTCCTCGGAGAGATTGTTGTAGGTATAATGGGCCTGTGTGATTCCACAAAACAGCACAGCGACAACACCTAAAATAGTAAAGGATATCAGCATCACGTGTGCTTTTTTTCTTTCATGTGGGGGATGGGATGCAATTTCAGTACTAATGAAACAACCAGATGATAAGTGCAAATGAATGAACACATTTACACATCAAGGATGTTATCATTCAGCAACATGGACTCCCAAGGGACAGCAATATGGAGGAAGTTTTACATTTTTGAATTTTATTTGCATATTTGTGTGCAAAGGATTTGGCATGAACATGAATGTAAAATTTTTGTCATGCTTATAAAGCACATGACTTTCTAAACACCAGAAAATGATACTATTATTGCAGCTGATATTTAACTATAGCAGGAAATGCTGTGCTGTTTCTAGAGGGGAAGTAGCTGCAGCTTCATATTATACTTTATTATATTATAGTTTGACCTCTGGGTTACCCAGCAGATTACCCACTATGCTTTCATTACCAACCCACACAAAACACCCACCTGTGAATCCACAAGCTTCAGCCAGTAGAAAAGTACTCCAAGACATGAGAAAGAACAGAGCTGTCTCCAGCAGAGGGAAACAGTGCAGCTTGGTGAATTTTGTCACGTGGATAAAGTTAAGAAATTAAACCACATAACTGATTAAATAATCAGATAGCTAATCAAACAAAGATTAAAACTACTAAAGATGTTCACTACCACGCAAAAGTTTTTTTTTTTTTGGGGGGGGGGGGGGGTCTCTTTTACTCATCAAGGCTTGCTTTATTTGACAGTAACAGTAATATTGTGAAAAATTATTAATTTAAAATAGCGGTTTTCTTTTGAATTTTCAACAGCCATTTCTCTGTTGTATTGGGTGTTACATGATTCTTCAGAAATCATTCAAATATGCTGAGTTAGTTCTCAAAAAATATTATCAAAATCGAAAACAGTTGTGCTGCTTCCTATTTTTGTGGAAGTAGTGATGCATTTTTTCAACATTTTTGATAAATAGAAAGGTAAATAACAGCAGTTATTTGAAATTGATTTTTATATATTTTTTGTAGATTTTGAAATTAGATTTTTGTAAGTTTAAAAATACTCTTACTGTGACTTTTGATTTAAAAAAAAACTATTTTTTTTTCTTACTGACTTTTGAATGAATATACAATGTATGTACAAACTGTATTTACTAGGTACAGAAATCAGTCACTGTTTAGAGGATAATTCTACAGTGTTACTAATTTTGCACATGGGTAAAAAAATCAACATCACAATGAAGCCAAAAGGGCATCAACACAACTTATTTGCATAAACAGAAATATAGTTAGACTGATTTAATGACAACATGCAAAAGGATATGAGGGCAGTGACTACTCCAATGACGGCACCCATAGCGAAAGAGCCACTGAAGATGCCCAAGAAGATGCCCACCGATTTGAAAAAGGCAGACGCATCAAATGTGTGTGTGTTGGCTCCTGAAGGCTGATACGCCACAATTGACCTGCATACCACAAAACAATCCAAATCATTAAATTAACACACTATGCTGATCTGATTACACAGATTGCCTGAAAATGCACATTATTTTATATGCATGCTTTTTTTTTTTCCAACCAAAGTCTAAACAACACAGTTTTGCTGTGAAAATCTGCCTATACTGACAAATTGTGTAAGCGATCCCAAAAAAAAAAATGATCAGCTTCAGCTCATTGTGTCCAAAAGGGGGAGTCAGAGCGCCATCCTGAAACACAACTGGAGTTGCAGCAGCATTAATTTTTACTATTCAGCATTACAGTGAAAATGTCCCCAGCACCCCCTCTTGTGCGGGCAGCCTGGGAAATCCCACCAACTGCCGCAAGCGAAACGCGTGATTTTAACCTTTTTTGTAACAACAGAAAGGGAACAAGAAAGTGATACTATTTGAAATTGGGACTTACGATGAAAGGACTATGGCGACTGCATCGTTCATGACACTCTCTCCAAACAGCAGTGCATAGAGATCACCATCAGCATGAAGCTCATTAAAGATCGCAAGCACTGTGACTAAAAATCACACACACATATAAATCAGCAACATAACGTATTGAAATTCTGAATGGTAACGCACAACTTACTAGTCAGTTCATATAAAAGATGCTAGGATTTCAGCGTTTAACAGCAAGTTTATTTTACCTGAAAAGAGAACAAAGACAAAAATGGAGCAAGAGAGAGATGAAGTACCTGGATCTGTGGCAGATATTATGGCACCAAAGAAGAGGCAGTCTGTGTAGTAGAACTTGTCAGTGAGTTGACCCAAAACCTGCATCAGTTTCACCACGCCATACATGAGGTTTTAAACAAAAAAAAAGAATAATAATTTAAAAACTAGGCTTGTAAGGCCAAAACTCAAAGGGAAGCTATGTTTATAATGGCACATTACAATACTATTCATACTATTTGCTTGGTACTGAAATGTTCCTTGTATATATGAAACAAACAGGTATCCAACTACATATTCCAAAATGTGGAGTATACAACAAAACACACTGCTAGAATATTGTATCCCACAATGCACAATGCAATGTAAGTTGACTTTTCACTGTGCAATGTGACAAATTAACCTGCTGATATTAAACCAGTTTTTCAACATGTCTGACACACTGATATTTAACTCTGAAAAACCTTTTTGCCTTGCTGGACAAAATGTGTGCTCAAGGTACTAAGCGTGAAGGTGGAGCTCATACGACAGCAAATGAAGAAATGAATCTGATGGTGGCTGATTACTGGTGCCATAAATTCCACTACGTGTCTAAACTTGGCTCTTGTATGTCATTGGTTAGCACACAAATAACTTTTTTTCATAGTTTAGGTTAGAAAGTGTATAGATTTACATGCTGTAACTGGTCACCTTTTTTTTTTTTTTTTTTTTAGTTCACTTAAATCGTAATCAAAAGTAGTCACTCCATAGTACAGCTCTGTTTCATCTGTAAAATTTGTAAAAGGTTTCTGAGGCATGTCATGGCTGATCCACTGTCTGTAAGTAAAATGTTTCATGGTCAATGGGAATATTTTGAACCTTAGTGACTTACCCGATGACAAAACAGGAAATGGCCGTGCCCAGGAACGCATAAGTTATGATGGATCCTAGGTTTCTGAAGAAATGTCTCTGGAGGGACAAGGAGGAGCATGTTAAGCATGTTCAGTAGACAGCGCATGCATGCTAAACGTAAACAACACTTATTACGTTGATTACATTCTGGGGAACTCTCTAAAATGGCAAAAACATTTCTTATCAATGTTGAAAATAGTTGTGCTTCTTATTCTTTTTGTGGAAACCGTAATACAGTTTCCTTTCAGGATTCTTTGATGTATAGAAAGCTAAAAAGGACGGAATTTAGATGAAATAAAGTTTTTTTTGTAACATTAGAAATGTCTTTATTGAGACTTCTGGTCAATTTAATGTGTCCTTACTAAATAAAAGTATTCATTTATTTGGAAGGGGAAAAAAATATATTAAAAAACCCACACACACACACAAAAAACTCCCATAGAACAAAAATTATCCAGAGAAATCAAAGGTTAAATAAATAAATCTGACTTCCTTCCACATGATTTAAAATGTCATAAGACTATTAGTCTTCATCTTGACACTTGGCCCGACACACTGTCATTCTTATTCTTCTATTTTTATATCCTTGCTTGTTTTTCCTATGTGAGCATCAGTTACAATATGCTGAGTCACTCTGTTGCTACAAAGCGCAGCTACTACAAAATAATTTGATGTTAAACCTCTCTCTTTTCCACTATCAAAAGGGCTTCTTCTGTTGCAGCTCTTGTAAACTCCTGCCCTTTTCTGACCGTGGCCTTTCTGTGGTTGTGCATAGAGTAGATGGGATCTGATAGTAATCACTAAGATAGAAATACAGTCAATTTACAGAATGAAACCTTTGTACTACCCAAAATAAACTGCTTGGGAGCGCAAATATGAAATCATTTACGAGAGCAGTTCTTTGCATATATTCAGGAAATGAAACCATTATCATACAGAGAGAGAGAAGATCAATAGTACTGTGAGGTAAATGAAACTAAGAAAGGTAAAGAAGAGGATCGGAGAACACATGAGTTCCTCAGAGTAAATGGTCTTAATTCTAATGCAAGCGCTCATCCGTTAGACATTTAAGTTGAAATATATAGACATTATTGATCATAACCCGGATAATTTTTTTTAGCCTGTGTTTACACCTTCATTCTAATGCGTTAATCTATCTTATCTGTTTTTCAAAATTTTTGTGCTGATTTTAAGGGGTGTAAAATACATACTGGCAGAATGTATTTAATATTTTATACTGTTAAGAGGAACAGAGTATTACACTTATATCGATAGAAGAAAACAAATAATTTTGGTTGATAAAAACAGAAATTGCAATTCTTGGAAATTCAGGGGAGTTTTTTCTGAGCGCAGATTCTGTAGTGGCTTTAAAGGGTTAAAATAAATAAATAAATAAATAGTTTAACCAAAAATTACCATTAAGTCACTATTTAGGCTTACTCACCCTCATGCTGTTTTCTCAACATATTTTGAATGGTAACCAAACAGTTTTGGTTACCACTGTCTTCCATTGTATGAAAAAAGAAAAAAAAGAACACCGAGACATTTCTCAGAATATCTTCTTTTATGCTCCACAGAAGAAAGTCTGTCATACATCTTTAGAACAACTTGAAAGTGAGAAAATAATGACAGAATTTTCTTTTTTCGGTGAACTCTCTCTTTAAGGCCAGTTCAATCCAAGACGAAAGCTTGGTGTGAAATTTTGGTGCTGTGAACATTTTAATTTGAATTACTGCCAAAATGCATACAATCTCTGAGCAGCACATTTGTCCTTCATTCTGTAAGGTTCATCAAAAAAGTCTAATGTGGTACAAAGAGAGGAAACAACGTAGCCTTGTGTGTCAAACACACACAGCTGGCAGAAACCCTTTCCTCTCACTTCCTCAGGGCCTCCCTGCACACTCAGCACAATCGGAAATATCTGGAATCCAAGAGTGATAAACATGATATCCACCTGATAAACACTGCAGTAAAATCAACCAAGAAGGGTATTGAGCAGATATTATATGCGCATTCTGTTACATTAGATTCTGTTCAGTGCAAATGGTGAAATTATGCATTGCAGCCTACATGGCAGAGTACTTCAGTGCTGTCTTCGAATAAAAGCCCTTATTACATGGAAAGAGTTGACACTTCTAATTTGACACAAATGAAAAGGATTAAGAATAGAAGTACACCATGTCCAATACATTGTACTATCATGTACTTGGGTGTCAAATACCCAGCCAACAAAATAAAAATATCTCTTTTTGGATGAACTAAAAAAAAAAAACAATAAGCAGAATAACAAGCAATGCCTCTGTACACTACTATACACTGCATATTACTGTTTACTGTCAAAAAGCACTGTAATTCTTCTATAAATAGGCCAAAGTAACACTGTACGCCACTGAATTACAGGTCATGAGGAACAATAATGCTAGTAAACACTAAAACCAAATCCGGCTTTATAAATTATACTCAGTCACAATTTGACTTCCCATGTTAAATACACATTAACTTAACTATAACACAATTTGAAAGGTGCCAGTGTAATATAAATGAAGTTTGACCAGCTGTTAAGACACTCTTGAGCATGAGTATCTGGTCTGCATCTCACTTCTCTTCTATGGTTAACTTACAACTCCGCTGAAGCAAAACGACGAGAGAACAGAGATCAGGTTGCATTAGACTAGATCATATCTCAAAATTTCATAACGTAAAGTGGTAAAGAAGCATCTTTATGGATAAACAGTCTACTAAACAAGCAAAATGAAAGCTTAAACGGAGTAAAAGGTAATTTCCAGTTCACAATAAAACACATACCTTTTTGAGGCTGTATCCAGCGTGGAATATGATGGGAGGTAGCAGAATGTTAAAGAACACCTCTGGGTCAAAGGTCAACTGGAAGAAAAATATTTAATTGTTACAAACAATTGCTTGTAATAGACAAAATGTGTAAATCATTTAAAATAAACGAATCTTATTAATCTTGTTAAAGACATCATGAATAGTTTAAAATTTATTTTCTATTGAAAAAGGAAGTTGTGGTGGGACATTGTTGGGGCTTGTCTTTTTAGTTTATACAAAGATTAGGAGGATGTTAAGGTGTCATAATGATAGGCTTTCTAATTACTAATTTACAGTTTTTATCTTTGTGTCTGTTTGCTGTTCAAATCAGTAGCAGAGGATATTTATTAATTTCAGAATTTCTAACTTCTGTGTTTCTTTATGGTGTTAAACTTAAAGAGAATATTTTGAAGAATGTGACTAAATGTAACCAAAATATTTTGGGCTCCTACTGACTTCCATAGTATAGAAAAAATACGATGGAAGTCAATGGGGACCAGAAACTTACCCACATTCTTCAAAAAAATGATCTTTTGTGTTCAACAGAAGAAAGAAGCTCATACAGGTTTGGAACAACTTGAAGGTGAGTTAATGATAATAGTATTTTTAATTTTGGGTGAACTATCCCTTTAAACTAATGGAGAAGGACAAAAAAAAAATCTTAAATATTCTTAGTCTTACAGACTGGACCTTGCTACTTGCTTTTTTTGAGTCATTTTTATGTGCTGTTTATGTGTATTTTTATTTTTTTATTTACCTTTCCTTCATTTTCTTTCCAGTTTAGTTTTAATAACTTTTCAAGTTTTTAGTTTGTGTTTCATATTCATATTCATATTTTATTTTATTTCAACTAACAAACACAATTTTATTAGATTTAGTTTTAGATAACAACAACCCTGCTGCACAGGTGACAGAAATAGATCTTTCTTCCTCTGACAAACCTCTGCTGCAGGATTATCAGAACCGTTTTTATGCGTGTATGCATGCTGTTGCTGACATACCTTGCGCAACATGTCATTCTGCTCCACACTGTGGATTTCTTTAAGGTTGATCTCCCCCTTGAGTGTGTACTCAAAGAACTTTCCGCTAACGTTGAGGAGCACCGTGCTGACAGGACCCTCCTGCAGGGTGCAACTCGGAGGAGTTTTATTATGGTAACTGGTGGAGGGGATGCCATACCGCAAAATAACACCCACCAACAGACCTGTTCGACACACAGAAGATAAACCACTCACATACACATGCAATACACACACTTAGTTTGTGAAAAAGAAAACAATCCATTTTTGCTGTGGCACAGAAATTACACTTCCTTCCTTAAAAACACAGTATAAGCAGATTGGTTTCTGTGTGATGACAGGGAGTAGAGATGAGAGCCTGCTGTGTCAAATCTGTTGGAGGGTATTTCCATACTAATGAAGTGCCAGAGGAAGTCAACAGCACACACAGCATGGGCTGTGAAACAAGAACAGGGGCAAAAAACACCATAATCGCACAACCTCCCGCTAAAATCAGGCAAATTACACTACTTAAAATCAATGCTAGGTCTAAACAGTACTGATTTCAATTCATAGGGAAAATCTGCAGATTTCTGTGGAGTCAAATACATACCCTAAAGATAAAGATTTTGAACATTTATTCTGGGAGTATGTGGACAGCAGCACATTTAACACATTTCACTTTGAGTACATTCAACAGAAATCTGCAGAATTTTTTTTTTTTTTTTTTTTTAAATATAGTACCCTTGAAGATGCAATAATTGCACATTTTCTGACAGTGCATGTCATGTTACTCAAAAGTAAAGCTAATAACTTATTACTTGTTGTTATCCCTGTTGGTAGACATTATAACTGCCCCTCAATCAGTTCAAGGATACTAAAAACATTACTTTGCTGAACAATATAAGGAACAACAACAAAATCCCTTTTTTTTGGTCCAGAATGTTTTTTAAATGCTGCTTACCAGTTAACAAAGTAACTACTGTATATTGTTTTGTTTATTTCATAAAGCTAAAGAATTTTTCAAACTAGATTTTTCACACTACTTTCACCACTTCCTGTTGCCTGAATGTTTTATTTAGCCGTACGCACTTATGAGAGGAAGAGTTCACATGTCCGGTGCAAACCAGTGTAGACCATGATAAATTCTGATCAAACGTCATTTGTCCTTATTCTTTTTGTCAAAAGTACAAAAAAATGTTTTGGTTAAAACTGCACCTGTTTCTGAAAAAAAAAAAAAAAAAAAAAAATAATTATTATTATTATTATTATTATTATTATAATAAGCATGACATCATTTTCTTGTAGTTTCTGAGTCATAAGTCGCATGCCATTAACAACTCAGGTGACTGGAAGGAGAAGAAACTAAAAATGGTATAAGATGTTCTATTAATCATGTTTTCTTAAGAAAAGCATCTCCTATTTCAGTGTAACAGCAAGTCTAATGTCTGCAGTGAAGCTGAATTAGAGGGAAGAGGTCAGAATGCACATAGGGCAGGGGTAATACAGCGTGTGTGTGTGTGTGTGTGTGTGTGTGTGTGTGTGTGTGTACGCCAATGTAACAACACAAATCCCAAAAGCTACAGTGGCCATCAGCACGTAGACAAGCCAGAGTACGACTTCCAGCACTAAACTCAGCATATGGAAGAGTGAGTTTACAACTAAAGGACAAAACGACACACACATGCAGTGTACAGCAAAGCTTAAATGGGCATGTGCAAGGCATTCTTAATTGGGTTAGCATCACATTTAGAACCCGGCAAAGACAATGAGTGACCTCGGACATCTCCCATCCAATCAGAATCCAGCTAATGCATCTTAGTGTTTGTCTTCCCCTGCCCTGTTGCATATGTCACAATACATCAAACCAAAATACAATTACAAAACATTACATGGAGCTTCTTTTGTTCTCCAGGAGGGATAGGAGAGCCCCTGACAGCCCGGTCCGAATGCTGTATTATACAGTTGGAAATACAGACAGAAAGAAAACCAAACACACCCAAGTAGACACAACTGTAATGTTACCATCTGTCCAGCCAGTGAGCAGGTGGCACTGTTCTGAGAGCCAAAGCATGTCAACCTTGATTCAACAAGGAAAAAAATACTATTTTGAGCTAAACTGGCTCAATGCAACAGCTGAAGTCAAATCTGCTTTGTGATTGAGTGCAATTCATCCTAAAAAGACGTGCAAGGAGTAGAATGGGGCAGATTAATAGGATGGAAGCTAGTGCATACTATCAAAGCTAATTACACACTAGAGAAAGCTCTCATGGAGCGTTTGATGGATAGGAATATAAAAGATCTCTTTTGGGTGTGTAGAAAGAGACAGACCAGTTTGAAATCAAGTTAAACAGTACAGATTGGCTTTAAAACATGACTTGGATCAGGCTGTCAAAAGTAGTAACAAATTATAAAAGTAAAAAAATAAAAAATAAATTAAAAACAGAATAGCCTTGACATGTATGTACTGTTTGAAATGAGGGGAGCGGCAAATATTTACATTTTTAAACTCTACAATTCCATTCAAACATTTGGGTCTGGTAAGATTTTTTTAATGATTTTGAATTAAAGGTGTCTTATGCTCACCAAGAATGCATTTATTTGATGAAAAATACAGTAAAGCTAGTAATACTGTTAAGTATTATTACAATTTAAAAAAAATTAATCTGTGATGACAAAGCTGAATTGTGTCTCAGTGTCACATGATCCCTGCTAAATAAAAGTAATAATTTCTTTAAAAATAATCATACTGACTCAAACTGATAATGGTAGTGTTTGTAGCTCTGTTTAAACTCCACACAAAGCACCAACCACTGTCTACTGTATTTAGTATAAAATCCCCTATTATTAATTCCACAGTGAGAATACTGCAAATGAATTGGAAGTCCCCAAGTTTTTGGTGAACTGTTGTAAATCCTGTTTACAGCTATTATTTAATAGCAAAAGTAAAAGTGCTGAATGTGGCTCTTCACTAACATTGCATTTTAAGCCATGCATTTTAAACCATACCTGCTGCTCAATATGTCAGACAGGTATGTGCTCAGTCAGTCACAAAAAAGACCCCAGGGTCATCAATTTAGATGCATGAACATGGTAATTCTTGTCATATTAATCTAATCAATATTTACTAAATTGGTGTGAAACCAAATAGTACTAGTAGCAGCTAGCTTGTTTCAATCTAGTCTCAGCCTCAGACGTCACACCCACGGACCGTTGGCTGAACATTTGATGCATAAAGCACACAAATTGGAAACACTTCAGGAGTTTCAAAGTCATCATCGGATTGGTTGAATTATACAGGATTTCCGGGAGACGTGTGTGTCGCGTTCTTTAACCGTTCCGCCTGGAAACAAATATGCCGTGGTGCCAAACCCCCTCACGAAAGAAGAAAGCCGTCGTGTTTACAACTGTGACGACGAGCACTTATCAGGATCGACTAAATGCTGGATTGTCAAAAGTATGTGAAATATTTAAAGTTTGCAGCACAGATTCTTTAAAATACGTCCAAGTGTTTTACACACCGGTCTGTTATTGTGGCGACATTTCCACGCCCGAAACGTGACACTGAATGCAACGAACTGTGATTGGTTGTTTGACATGTCTGTTAAACGGCCTGCTGTGCGGGCCTTAGCCTATGAAAGCTGCCATGGATTCGAATGGATTCTAGTTGTTAAGCAGTCTTTTTGTAGTTTTGGAGTAATGCTTTTGAACTTCAGTGCAACCACTGATGATAGAGCTCTCATTTTCACTGAAGATATGACACATGTGAAGACAGATGTTTGCTGACCTTGGTGAAGACCTTTGATTTTTCACACTAGTACATCAAAAAATAACACAGTGTCATCATTTAATCACCCTCATATTACTCCAAACCTATATGATGTTCTTTATTATGCTTAACACAAAAGACGACATTTTGATGAATCGCACTGCTCCTTTTATCCATGCAAGTACAATGAATGGGGAGAGAGGTGTAAAAGCTTCAAAAAGACTGCCATAAAATTATCATAAAAATAATTGTCATAAGTGATGCAAGGATAAACTTTACTTCCAACAATCTGTTGACCAGTGCAACTAAATTTTGTGTACAGGTCTGGATAAACCAACTCAACTCAATTTATGATTCAGATTTAAAAGCGCAGTGATCACTCTTTCTCTCATAAACACTAGGGCCGATGTCCATGTTTTCAATAAATAATTACTTAAATTTCAAGCCAAGCTCTAACATGGCTACAAAAGACCTGGACAATGGTGAACAATTTTTTAATCTTTAGTAAGTTTACTTTTTTCCTTTTTTTTTTCCTTTTCTTTTTTTGAATTTAAAAGTTGCCATTAATTGCAAGTGCATTGGAAAGCAACCAGTTCTTCAAAATTTTGTTCCACAGCAGAAAAAAAAAATAAAGGTTTGAAGCAACATGAGGAAGATTAAATGCAATTTGTTTTGTTTTTTGGTGAACCATTCCTTTAAAGTAGAGCTTACAGAGGAGGACTCTTGACACAGACGACATAACATCATGTTACTGTAGACTGATTCAACCTGAAATACAAAAGCAGTCACACTAACCAAAGCTAGTATGAGGAACTCAACAGGAGGAATAACAGAAATAAAATAAGAAACGAAACCCCTGCGTCTGAGTGCACGATTGGATGAGTTATGGTGTAAAATTACATACATAAGATATTATGCAATATCAAAACTGTGGGTTGCATATGGGCTAATACACGTGTCAGCTATTGTGGTGCATTGAAGATCATCAATCTATTCCAGAGCCATTTAAAAACCACACTGGAATACAATGACATTCGATGCAAAAGGTTTGTATTAGCACTCGTTCAAGCTAGCAGGCTACACGGTCTCATGTGATTCTTAGCTAAGGGTTTACATGACGGCTGTGTCTCAATACCTAACGAGCTGCCTATCTAGACAGAAAATGCGCAAAAACACCCGACTAAAAATGATTCAACTCTGATGACTCGGTACTATGAGGCAAGAATGCTGCTGTCGAGCTCGGCGGTTCATTCGGTTTTGAGACACGGACGATGCAGAACGCATTTCGCAATGTTAAAAAGACTATTTTTTACCGTATATCATAGCCAGTCCTGTTTCGTGCAGGAAGCGCACTCTTCTGTGTTTGAAGAGCCATATTGTGAGGATAGTTAGTGTCAAAAGCAAAATAAATGTAAGTAAATTGACGCTATCCTGTCTGTGACTTTCCTCAGCCTCTTTCTCCGTGGCAAGTTCCTCCATGCCGCCGTCATCTGCTCCTATCCGATAACATTGGTTTAAAATGAACATTAGAATAGGAAACAGTGAACCGTGTCCTCCTAATGCATATAATGTCCATGGCTTTGGTGCTGTGGCCGCCTCCATGGTGCAGGATGCTTGTGGAGGGTTTCCTCACTAACTGCCTCTGCTGCGTCAGGTAGAGTCAGAGCAATAATAAGAGAGTTATCAGAGCAGACCGCGGCTCAGGCTCTTAAAGAGACATGCACACCAATACTCCACTCTAGTACATTCCATGAATGTCATATACAGAAAACAGGGCTTGAACCTCTTGAATGAAGGGTTTTGTTTGTTTGTTTGTTTGTTTGTTTTGCTACAAATGAACAGTGGAGGTGCTTATCCCCAAAAATGTTGATTTGTACCCCAGGAAGTCAACAGATATGAGCTGCCTGTCACCCAGTAGGCTATATGTGTTTCAGTCTTATTGACACTTAAATTAAATAAGTGTAACCCTGGACCACAGGGTCAATTTTTATTTTATTTATTTATTTAAATTGAGATTTATAAGCTTTGCATTGATGTATGGTTTGTTAGGTTATGACAATATTTGAGATACAACTATTTGAAAATCTGGAATCTGAGGGTGCAAAAAATCAAAACATTGAGAAAATTGTCTTTTTGGTTGTCCAAAGGAAGTTCTTAGCAATGCATATTACTAATCAAATCTTAAGTTTTCATATACTTATGATAAGAAGTTTAATAAATATCTTAATGGAAAATAGTATTTGCTTAATATCCTATTGATTTTTGGCATAAAAGAAAAATATAATTCTGACCTATACAATGTATTGTTGGCTATTGCTGCAAATATACCTGTGCTACTTATGACTGGTTTTGTGGTCCAGGTTGCTTGTTTTCTGGGCTAATGTTTTTGAACAGGAAATTTTAAGAGGTGAGATATCTTATGTGTTAAAATTCCAATGGGGATACAGGCATTTTAAGCAAAGTCTAGATTACTGAATTTGTTAAATTGTTTGGAAGAATGTGAAACCCTACAGTTTTACTGGCCTCAAAAGGTCTAGCTGTCACGTTGATGGAAATAAACAGGAATTTAAGATTTACTTTTTGCTCTTCTTCATATACCACACTTCCTTTACTATGAGAAACGGAAAGTCATCATTTTCTGGTTCTGGGAACAAAACTATTTTTGTAGTGCAGTAATGACTATATTACCCAAAAATAATCACATATTTGAGATTTAAATATTGTTTTTACTTATGCAGAGTTTGCAAGTGTAGGTCAGTTTAGAAAAAGTTTCCAGTTTGTCACAGTGCTTTAGACAGCAACTTTTTGACAATCAGTCAGTCTTTCTGCGGAGCAGCTGTGGTCTAATGGTTAGAGAATTGGACTTGTAACCAGAAAGTCACAGGTTCGAGTCTTGGTGCTGGCAGGAGTTGTAGGTGGGAGGGAGTGAGTGAACAGTGTTCTCTTCCACCCTCAATACTCATGGCTGAAGTGCCCTTGAGCAAGGCACTGAACCCCCAGTTGCTCCCCAGGTGCTGGATATAGCTGCCCACTGCTCCAGGGGTGTGTTCACTTCTCACTGCTGTGTGTGTGTGCACTTGGATGGGTTAAATGCAGAGCACCAATTTCGAGTACGGGTTACCATACTTGACAAATACTTCCTGCAAAGTATTATTTCTTATTAAGTCTGCATATTTATTATCAAATGCTATTTATTTAATTATCAGTGATTATAATTTGTTATCAGGTGACATGTTCCATCACACAGATGAGTTCATGCATGCAGTTTACCAAAGAACATGTATGTTGCTTAAACAACAGTGGAACAGCCAAGTGCATTACTAATGTGTTTGCTGTGTATGTCACATATAGGCCTAATACAAAATGATATGTAAGTGATGAGTCACACACCATAAAGCCCAAAAGACTTTTTATGTTTATCTTTTAAGTGAGAATTAAATTTTTCTCTGTCAAACCACATTTCACAGAAGAAAAAAAAATCTGTTGATTGGTTTACATAAAAGCTTTTAGCTGACATCTTTCAGTTTTCTTGGCAAACGCATACATAAGCGAGAAAACTGAAATCTGTACTTCTTCCACATACATTTGATTTTTTCCCAGTAACCTTATTTGTTTAAAATTAGTGTTAATTATGTAATGTACAATTCCTCAATGAAAATGCACACACACACACATACACACAACATTTGGCCTTACTGCATTTCTGTACAATCAACTCATCGATTTCTGCAATGTTACTTACCTTTCTTTAAAACAAAAAATCAGTAGCAATACCTAAAAATGTTTCGAATGTATGCACTTGAGTGTTATTTATTCAGATGATGATACACACATATTTAGATATGGCTATATATACAAAAATACAAACATCCAACAGTGTAATCCGAGTGCACAAAATATTATAATTTACATTATTCTCACGCCAAGATGAGTTAACACAACGTACGAACAAAATGCTTTATTTGCATATGCCAGGGGTTATTAGTAACATCCCCCACCTCCTGCTTCGATAGACTTCGTAGATACGGCTCAGCTTTGATTCGCTGTTCCCTAGCAACGCGGTGCGCTGTAGTGATTGGCTGACTCGAGGGTCGAGGAAACGGGAAGCGCACAGGTTGCGTGTTCTTGATTACTTTCTGGGGAGGGCGCGAGAGAAGCAGCACTACTGAGGCTGATCGAGACTATTTCAGAAACGCGTGACATTTATAACAGGACTGACGCGCTGACATATCGCACGACTGAACGTCCATAAATGGGGTGCTTCTTCTCCAAAAAATCGAGGAGAAAATCTCCTAAAAAAGACTCTGCTTTGCCCGATGGAGACGAGAGCGCTACGGGCAATGACCTCCCAGAAAGCAACAACACTGCGCTGGGAAGCAACAGCAACCAGGAGGCTCCCAAGCAGTACAGTTGGGACAAACGAGAAAAGGTAACGTTACGACGCTGCATTTTAACCCGTTTTTGTGTACTAGACTGTACTACACAATGTTGCATAATTGTTTTAGGAATGCTACAGAATGAACTCCAACCAGAGTCCGTCAGAAGTAGCTATTGTTTATGTATGTGCGTTAGCTCAATTCGCATTGTTAAGACCATTTTGTGCAGTTCACAACGCGCTAGCGATGGGTTTGGCCCCTCTTGTGTAGTGTTTCTGAGTGTTTTCTTCTGTTGTCTTCGACTGACCATCGATACGAGTGTCTCTCGGCGGGCGGTTATAGGTTTTCAAATGCTATGGTAAATTATAGACAGACCTTATTATCGGCTTAAAGTCAGGGCACGTAACTTGTTTGCATGGCGCTTGCCCAGATTACGCTGTGTTAAGGATTAGCACATAAGTGGTGTCGCCATCAGCATGTATGACACTGTATCAAAGGGAGGAAGAGAGAGTGAGTAATAAGGGTGGGAGCGAGTGTCTGTCCGCCCCTCCGATCACAAAACCCTGGTCGATGCTTTCAAGTGCAGATTGGAAGGCAGTGAATTCACGAGACAAGTCACTGCCCAACAGTTTTCTCTTATGGTCTGTCAAAGGCAGTGTCTGATCTAATAGATTAGACTAGTAGTTCTCAACCGGCAGGGGTCATTAAACTTCCAGTTGGCCCAACAAGATAAATGTTAAATTATTTTTATATGTGACCCTGGACCACAAAACCAGTCATAAGTAACACGGATATATTTATAGCAATAGCCAACAATACATTGTATGGGTCGAAATGATCTATTTTTCTTTAATGCCAAAAATCATTAGGGTATTAAGTAAAGATCATGCTAAAGATATTTTGTAAACTTCCAACCATAAATGTATCAAAACTTGGGTCACATATAGTATTCATATAAAACTACTCAAACTTGATGGCTCTTAGTTTTTAGTCCTAAAACATGACTGGGAATTAGTGCCTGGGAATTCCCATTTTATGTTTTCTAAAAACATGATATAGATTTTATTAGAATGACAGCTGATGCATAGAACAAGTCCCTACCTTACATGTTTTCTATAATCCTCTACTTTCTGATATATGTAACAATACAGTAGAAAAAGGTTTGTTGCTACTTCCATTTCATCACATTACTTCAATTCTGTAAACTCAGTAAGGGTTGCCAGGGTGTTGCTGTGTGATTGTTAGGGTGTTTTAAGTGGTTGTTAGGTGGTTACATACTGGCCCAAATCAGAAGAGCTCTTGATTTCGGTAACAGTCTGTCCCCAGATACAGAACAGGTGCCTTCTTCAGTTTAAATTTATGTTGTTGTTTCCATTTTGTGGTTTATCTTCTGCCTGATGAAAGTTTTGCAGCATGCTGCATGATTTGAGGTATCATTTGTGTCTCAGATAATGCAGAATGAGTTTCCTGTTGAAGTGTAACCTTTAGTTTATTGAACTATATACCATTTACAAAGAAAATCTAGAAAAGGTTTTGTATAGTATTTGATACATCAGGCTTTTATGGCTCATATAGTATAGTGAAAATATAGAGCTCAAGGAGGAAGGGAAAAAAACAAACATTTTATTATGCAATTGGGTGCAGATGTTATTATTTATGTGGCCAAAAAGATGAAATTCTGATAGCTTGTAATGTAAATCAACAAGAGTTTTATAACAAGATAACAGAATACTTGCATATGCATATAAATATTAGTTGTCTATCTCCCAATATTATGTCTTAGTAAGATAATTTTTAAATGCTTAGATTTATGTTTATAGTTTTAATTTTAGTGGGCATATAATATTATTTAAGATTTAAGATAAACAAAATGTTCCTCAGAAGCCTGTTGTATCACATTTGATACTTACATTTTAAGTTTCAAGTTTTTCTAAATTTGATGTATTGATAATCAAGTAAACAAAGTTGCTGCAGTCCCTTATGTGTTCATCTTGAAACATTAATAACAATACAAAAGCTATTCTCATGTTTCATTATAAAAATCATTAAAGATGTTAAAGCAAAAAGACATATGTACCACAACCTGAATGTGGAGATTTTAAGAATATTACTACAAAATTATATATTTTACTTGCTAAAAAGTGTGAACTATCAGTCAGAGGGCAGAAGGCATGTATAATATTGTTTACAACAGAGTTTGATCATGCTGATAATTTAGAGGCCTTAGAAATTATTGTATCAAATACGATACAGTAGGCTTTATAATGTTAATACTTAAGATTTGCTTTAAAGTATAGTTAACTACAACAGAATTAGATTTTTTTTAGACAAAAACATATACTAACTCTAACTAACTAACTCTCTAACTAATAAACACACATTTTGAGGGGGAACATCCTGTTACATGAGTGTGAGGGGAACTAGAGAGCAAAGATAGCTGGTAATGGCTTTATTGCTTTTATAAATTCTCTATTTATTAATATGTTTGCACTTTTTTTTTATTGCAGGTTGACCCGAAAGACTTCATGCTAACAGGCCTCAAGAATGAGACCGTGGGCCGGTTGCCAGGCACACTCAATGGCCAGCAGTTTGTCATTCAGGATTGTGAGAACTGTAACATCTACGTATTCGACCATTCGGCGACTATTACCATTGACGACTGCGTGAACTGCCGTATTATGTTAGGTCCGGTCAAAGGCAGCGTGTTCTTCAGAGACTGCAAAGATATCAAGTGTGTGGTGGCCTGCCAGCAGTTCCGCACCAGAGACTGCAAGAAAATGGACGTCTTTTTGTGCTGCGCCACCCAACCCATCATTGAGTCTTCAACAGGCATGAAGTTTGGCTGCTACCAGTACTACTACCCCGATCTGGCTTTCCACTTTAAAGATGCGGGCCTCAGCATCTTTAACAACAACTGGAGCAATATCCATGACTTCACACCTGTCTCTGGAGAAACCAACTGGAGTCTCCTACCAGAAGATACTGTTGTCCTGGAGTGTGTGCCTCTACCAGATCCTGAGTCAGAATTCAAGTCTGTGAGAATCTCTACTGAAGCAAGTCGGAGCATAGTGCCCCTGACCAAAGGAGGGCGCCGTACCGAGAGCGACGAGTCCTGCCTGTTTGTCTTTTTCGCTGGAGACTACACCACTGCTAACGCACGCAAGCTTATCGATGAGGTTAGAACTCGTTTGATAGAGTTGATGCTGTAGAATTGTCATTCATGGTAACGACAAACTGACATCATGTGTAGCATATTTGTTCATCTTTGAAACTTATTTGTTACAAGCTTGAGGTTTCTCAACCAGGAAAGTTATTCAGAATGAGTCAACATTTTCTAATGTGGCATTTCTAAAGAAAAGCTGTGCGCTTATTATTCAGTTTAGCGTCTAATTGAAAAACATTGTTCACAGCAAGTTTTTCAGGTTAATTGGAAAATGAAATCAGCTTTCTTCAGTAACTCCACCTATATAAATAGAAAATGTATACTGTTAATAATGTATTGGGATGTGTACTATTTCCCACTTCACTTAAATTTGTAACATTTATCTTATTTTTTCCGCTACAGGTGTTGTCTGCGTATGATTAACCTTCTGACTCCAAAAAAGGCTCTATATCAGTTCTAGTGCACTTACTTGCAGAAGTTAATGAAGTGACTGACTGTCTATTATTTTGTCTATTATTATGTTGGTTCTATTATTTTGTTACCAAAAGCAGGATGGGCTAAACAGGAAGGGCTGTGATGCATAGTTGTAAGGGTCTAATTTGACAATACACAGAATAACAGCTTCAGCCATAGTTAACAAATCAAATTTTTATGAATTTTCTCTGCAGGTTCTTGCCATGAATCCAAATGTTATAAATATGAAACACTTTTATGCAGAATGCAAGAAAAATGATAATGATGTGTACCAATAAGAACCACTGATTTGGTGTTCATTCCTGCATTTTGTGTAGATGTCAGCACATTATTAAAAACATTTACATCCATGAAGTACTACTGTAGAATATACAGAAGATACTGTAAAATAATTTTAGAATGGTAAAACAGGACACATTAATATAATAGCACATCATTCACATTAACAACAAATGTGTAATAAAAAAAGAAATGTTGATTTCACGTGTTTCAAATGTTGATTATCTAAACTATCCTTGCCCTCTGCAGTATATGGATTTGTCAAAGGGAAATTGTGTAGAAATCAATAACTTTTTATAGTGGTGATCATTTAGTTTTATTTTTATGGTTCTCAATTTTACAAAAAAAATTCAGTCTGGTCACCAATGCATAACCAAGCTGATTTGCAAAAACCTTTCATTTTCTGACATACATTTTTGCATCCACCTAAATGCAGGCGACCGCCAAAGGCTTTGTCCTCATTCAGACCAAAGAGGTTTCCATGCGCCCTGAGGATGTGAACCGAGTGTTCCAGAATAATGCAGAAAGCCTCACTGAGTGGATCACCAAAGGTGCCGTAATGCATTGTGTTATACCAAATAAGAACATGTACAGGCAAATATATATGTCTCTTATAACTGATCTGTGTTCCTGCAGGTCCAGTGGTAGCCCTCGAGCTGAATGGAGAGCGTGTGGTGGAGGCTAGTCGATCCATTGCCAATGAAGTGTTCAATGGAGCTAAGGTAAATATAAGAGGAAGCTATTACTTCTCAAGTCTATCTATTGAGGATTTGCCCTGATCATCTAACGCTTTTCATGCAGCTGTTTGTTTCTGAGAGCAAAAGCACATCCTCGCGTGATGTCGACAATTTTTTCAACTTTGCTGACATGCAGATGGGACTGTGAAACTGGCGCAGAGGAGCACCTCAAATTAATGTGGGTTTATATTTGTTTGGTTTTATCAATTTTGTCATTTCAGTGAATTGGAATTACATGTAAGAAACTACTGATATCTCAACATTTTTAGGGGTTTATAACCACTATTTTAACAAACAGATTTGCTCTGTGATCTAAATATTTAACATTTTCATGCCAATGAAACAGGCATATTGTCAGTGAGGGTATTTGTTACCAATCATGAAGACAAGTGCCTTTAGATAGAGAACAAAATCAAGAACTGGAACTTTAGTCTAATCAAACATTGCTGTGGACAATTTATCACTTATGCTGAAAAAAATTAATTTGACTATATAGATATTTATTGGATAGTTTTTTTACCTAGCTGGAAATTGTGTTTTATTCTTCTTTGCTTGTATACATTTTTCAGTACATATTGTATAGCCATTTAGTTTGTGTATAATAGGTAGCTGTAAAAATATTTGTCAAATTCCGGAAAACATGAATTGTTGAATTTCAAAAATGAAATTTTTTATATTTAACAGAAATATATATTTACTCATAGCCATGTTTTTAATTTCTTTTATTGTTAGCATGGCTTTTGACTTGTCTCCAAATTATATTTTCTATGCTTTTTCAGTATTTTTTTTTATTGTAAACGAATAGCATTACTCCTCCATATAAGTTTTTAAGGTAACACTGTTCTAATAAGAATGTAAGAAGTTCCATCTGATATGTTGAATGTACTACTGAAAGGAGCTTTAGTTGTCTCCTTTACACTGCTCTATTTTTGTAGGAACGTTTTAGCGAGAACTTTCCTGCGATCAAAAAATGTTTGTACATTTGAGAGAATCGCAGTGTACTTTTTTTATTTCGAAATGGTTCTAATTTGTATGAGACAATTTTGTTGAGTTATATATATATATAAGCTGTGATTTTTCAATACATTCATTTTAGTCAAAAGTTATGTGTCACCTCTTTTTATTTGCAAACAGACACAAAGATAGACTGCATCTTACTACACTAATGTATTAAGATGAATATCAACTGGTGCAAATAGTTTTGTGAGTTGAGTACATATTTGTTTACAGATACAGATTGCGAGTTACTATAAAATCTGGTTAAGTAGTGTTACATAATGTCAGAAACATGACGACAGTTTGGAGGCCAACCTGGAAGGCTAATTCGGATCGGTTGTGTGGTAAGGATTACTTAGACTTTCATGTTTTCTACAACATAAATTACACAAGTTGCTAAATAAGAACTACAGTGGTTGTCTGATTTGTTAAGCTCAAAAACACATCCCTGAAGAAATTGTAATTCTTGCAAGTAAGATTTATATTTGACATATGACCTTTGTCACAGACCTTATTATAATGTATATTATGTACAAATTCTTTTGTAGATGTAGGATTTTTCTTACATCTACATTGTAAATATATTTTTGCTATTTTATTATTTCTTTCAGAGGTAAATCAATAACAATTACATTTTTAACAATATTTCAAATGTAATTTATAAAATTTGTTGTATTTTGAATCCAATTTTTCTTTGTAAAAGGCAAAAAGTTGACCATACTGATTTCAGAGTTATTGATTCATTAGTTTGAATATACATTGAACCAATCTTAGTTGATAATTTAATATACTTTATTTTTTACAAAACATCCCAAGTTTCGGTAGTGACTGTAATGCTTTGGTAGTGACCATATCACATTACAGAATTTTAACTTATACTAAAACAAAAAAAAAAAAATTGCATAACTGGATTAAAATTTTGTTTATTTTCCCCAAATTTGAGGATTATGTGTTCCCTTTTGTCACTACCGAAACACTGCGTAATGTTTCAGTAGTGACAGTTTTAGATACTTTTGAACCTAGCTCAAAGATGCTAATCAGCACATGCTTAGCTAGCACAGTTCTGAACAGTGGTACACATATAAAAACTAAACATTATGGAATAACTCCCAAAAAAGTGTGATTAAAAAAGAGAAAAAAGGTGCTCGATAGTGATGTTCCATAAAGTTACACAGATTTTTTTTTTAGATTTTGAACACATTTACCTCAAAATGATGGGAACTATCTACTCACCATGTAGCTTTGAGAGATAGTGACATAAATATTTTCTGACCATAAATGTTGGGTAAAAATCATTTTTGGCCAATGGACTAAATTAAAACATACACTGAAAATATAAAATTTATCTGCAAACAGACACAAAGATATATATATATATATATATTCACTTTTTTTTATTTCAATTTAAATTATTTCAGCATCCTTATCAGTTGAAATTTAGGGATTAGGGTTTGGGACAGCCACCCTCCCAATAAATGATGACGGCGACGCTATATATTTTAAGCTCACTAATATTTTAAATATTGTGGGTTTCAATAATTAAAAGAAGGATCTTAGTAAACATCTAAGATTTGAATACTTAAATGCTTTTTAAATGTGTTTTTTGGTTGTGGGACAGCAGTTTGCACCAATGCTGTAGAATGGCCCATTTACTATAAAAACGTAATCATTAACTAACCTACATCACAGCCCTCCATAGTGGCAACTGAAGCATATTTAACTACCACTGAAGAGAAGTATGCTAAATACTCCAGTTTCCACTGGCGCTCAGCAGGGCCATGAATTGGGCGGAGTTTAGGACCTAGCGGTCTGGTAGTACAATAGCGCTGTTGTGTCTTGGTGAGAGGGTTATTTCTGCTTTTGGGATATTGACAGTGGGACAGAAAAGAAAAATACCAATATTTGCCTCATCTCTGGACTGCTGACTTGAGGACGGCCTTGCGGAGTCTATCGCTTTGTGCGATCGTGGGGAAACACTGGATTTTTGGATGAGAGGTAAGGGTGCAGCACGAACAATGCTGCTCGTGTCTCCACACATGGCTCAGTGTGCCAGTTATCCAGGCCCGCTGCTTCACACAGATCCCTTACGAGCAGGGTTTTACGTGCTTATTAGACAACTGGGACAATATTGGTAGCAGCGACAACATTATCCTCGCGTTAAAGTTTACGAACACGCACAGCATGTTGTTATGTAGCCACAGGAAGTGTTATTATAGCAGGAGAAGGTATTGTAGGGACTGGAGGGGGTTCGTCATGTAGGCGGCTCGAGTTTGGCGCCAAGGCCGTCAGAAACCCTCGCGCGTAACGTTACAGCAATGGAGGACACCAGCATGCTCGCACACAGACACAGTAGTGCTGTTTAGTGAGACTTTACGGTAAAGCATTGCAGCGTTTACCCTTCCATTCTTTATTTAGCTGTGTGGACTTGCTGAGTTGATCTGTTCACCCAGCATGGGAATAATGTCTGAGTGGGAAACATGACACAAGTGCTCGTTAAACGTTTCTTTTCGTTGCATCATGCTTTAGCTTTACAAAGAGGCGATGTGCATTTGCTGAATGGGCACTGGGTTGTTGCATAATTACACTTCTATATTTATTCGCTGGATTTTGGCGCCCACCTTTTATGTTATGAATACAAACCGTGTAGTAATGAAACAACTTCGTTTTGTGAATTCTTCCTCGTTTGGTAAAAAACACAAATGCTAAATCATTAGCGCAATGAATGATTCAGCCGACAGAACGCATAAGCGTATAAAATGGCGAGCACTCTGTAAAAAGCAAATGAATAAATGACACGAAAATATTGCGACTAGTTTTAATCCTGAAGCAGAAGAGGCACAGTGCAACAAAGTTTGGAGCGGAAGTACTGTTGTTGGAATGCGGGAATGCCCTCCTCGAGCTTCCGTTTCCCCCCCACTGCTCCCCGCGAAATCCCTCTGCATGCTTTTAGTAGTGTATGGTTAATTTGACTTTTATAAATTTTAAACATTTAAGATACTTATTAACAAATGTTGGGGTTAGCGTGACTTTGCATAGGTTAGTTAAACTAACATAACGCTTCTAATAGTCAGTAAATAAAGGTTTGCGAGTACACAAGGCCAGCGTGAGTCTGGAGCCTAGGTGAAGTAGTTTAGGCCATAGACTGTATAAAAACAGGTTTAGGCACTAGATGGAGGGATTTTGCTTTCAGTGACTCGAGTCTTTTGAATAATTTCACTAAAAGATTTGTTTATACAATCGTTCAGTGAACATTTATATAGGTGTCATGCAAATACAACAAAGCTCTTTTCTTGTTAACTTTTGAGATGGACTTTTATCGAGTAACAGACAAAAAAGTTCTTTAGATTTAACAAAATGCTCTCCACACATTAAAGGTGTCACATTTACTGTTCAGCAAATTTTAGTGGGTGAAATTCAGTCATTTTAATATGAATCCAGTAATGGTCAGTTCAACATAAAACAGAAGAGAAATTGAATTTCAGAGATGATTTGTGCAGTGCATCTCTACTAGGTTCAGTGAATGGGACGGGTTGTTGGCACACTAGGCCAGTGTGAGGTGGGTGGGGGTGAAGTAGCTCTCAGCAGACGCTGATCTGTTTAGTGTTGGGGTGTGGGGTGGTCTGTCTGGGCGGAGCATTGTGCTTTATCGTGGCGCAGTAGGAGTGGGGGTTGGTTTTAGGACTGTGTCATTTTGTCTTGCCATTTTGAACCACAAAACAAGGCCACCCAGATCAGATAGCCTCCCATTTCAACAAATTTGTAGTTTGACTTAAAACCTTGCAAATTTTAGAAAAGCCCTCTATTACGTTCTTCATTGGTCTTGATTAATCATTCACGGATTTGCGCTGCGCAACGTCTTCACACACGGACAAGTGTGACATCATATACCTCTGTAAATAAATATAATTTAAATTCACGTCTCGCACACTTCAATACACTTTGAATGGGACATATACGTTCGCTTCGAACTGGAATCATGGCGGAATTTCCTGTGATGTCCACTTCGCAGGGCACTTACGTTTGAATAGAACAAACGTCTGAAGCCATAAGAGAAACATACAAAATGTGCAGAGCGGGGGGGCGCAAGGACTGGCATTGTGAACCGCTGTTCTAAGTTGATTTGGTGCAACATTTCTGTGACACTACAATACTAATTCTTTAATATTATGAAAGATACGGCACAACTCCTAATTCAGAATGGGGTGAGCAAGTCACACCAACCTTTTCAGTCTCATTAGTGCTTCCTTTTTAAAACATTCACACTATGCGAATGGGAGAGAGTGTGTCAGAAGCAGATGTTCCTCTGTGGGTTTGAAAGCCAGTCTGTTACTGTCACAAATGTGGCTTTAGATCTACATCAAAAGTCCTTCATGGAGCATTGAAGAGGCACACTAAGTGCTTTTTTTGTTTACTTTCTAGACATTGCAGTGTGCATGCAGCAGTCATAATAAGCATGGAGTCTAAAACTTAAATTGTAGAGTTTATCTCATTTATAAAATACTTGTTTTGTGTGGTATTAGTGATCCGTACCAGTTTGATAATGAAGGAAGACACTAGAATTGTTAACCAAGTGAAGTGTTTGGACAAAATAGGCCACCACTGCTCAAACACAGTTGTCCAAATGTTGTCAGTTACATGCATCAATTGTTTGAATTGGTAGTGAGTGAATTACTCTTAACAGAAATATCCTCACTTGTGATAATTTGCCTTGCTTATGAGTTGTCCATTTAAGATGTGTCTGTACATAGTTTCATATGTGTGGTTTGACTGCAATTGCTCCTAGTGATCTTGGTTAATATTTATTTAAGGAGGCCTCTCAGTCAGGTATTGGAGCATAATAAATCACAGTGCAGGCTGTGCTTTGCTGGCTGTCTATCAGTACTCTCTTACCCTCCGACGCCTGTTTTACTGCCCCACATTTTCATTCAGATTGTGAACAGTATGTGTTCACTTCTCAAGTCTTGTTCTTTGTTTTCAGGCATGAGCGAGAGGCAGAAGCAGCACAGTGGAGGAAAACAGTAGCATGCTCTTTATGGTAAGTGAAAAACTGCTCAGTGAAATTTAAAGCATTAAAGCTGCCCTCTGTGGTAATAACATTTATTTCAGGGTACTGAATGATTACCATGTTCATGTGTCATATTTGCATGGTACTTTAATTTACCTTTGAACATGTAAAAACTCATCAAATTTGTAATGCCACATTGTTATTTACTAATGTAATGCAATATAAACCCGTAATAATCGTATGTGACCCTGGACAAAAAAAAACAGTCATAAGTCGAAATTGAGATTTATACATAATCTGAAAGCTGAATAAATAAGCTTTCCATTGGTGTATGGGTTGTTAGGACAATATTTGGCAGAGATACAACTATTTGAAAATCTTGAATCTGACTATATGAGGGTGCAAAAATCTAAATATTGAGAAAATTGCCTTTAAAGTTGTCCAAATGAAGTCCTTAGCATTGCATATTACTTATCAAAAAATACGTTTTGATATATTTACGGTAGAAAATTTACAAAATATCTTCATGCAACATGATATTAACATAATATCTTAATGATTTTTTGCATAAAATAAAAATCAGTCATTTTGACCCATACAATGTGTTTTTGGCTATTGCTACAAATATACCCCAGCGACTTAAGACTGGTTTTGTGGTCCAGAGTCACATATTGGTCAATAGTAAATTCCTATTTTAACGACTATCCAAAAAATCTATCTAAAAAATTTCTTTTTAGAATAAATACAAAGTAGAACTATATTATTTTCTTGGATTTATATTATTTTCGTTGATATGCCACAAAATAACAATGCATGGTAATAAAGAACAATAATCACACTACCATGCAAAGGTATGCGGTCAGTAGGATTTTATTTATTTATTTATTTAAATTAATACATGATTCAGAAAGGATGCAGAAATGTTTTGTCATCATACTATTTCAAATAGATGCTGCACTTTAGAAATGTTTATTCATCAAAGAATCCTAAAAGAAATGTGTCCGTTTCCAGCTAAAATAATAACAGCACAACTGTTTTCAACACTGATAATAATATGTTTCTTGATCACCAAATCAGCATATTAAAATGATTTCTGAAGGATCATGTGACACTGAAGACTGCATTACTGTTCAACACTGGGTACTAGTACTTGCAAACCACTGCTTTTTGATATTTCTTTTCCTTCTGTTATGTGAAAACAGCTCTGTTGTTTCAGTGTAGGTGAAAATGGTTTAAGTGGAACATTGTTTAATTGAAGATGTATTAAAGCTGTACTTATCTAACTTTCACTGCAGGATACGTCAGGATGAAACGACTCAGGACTTCAAGCAGCAGTGACAGTTCAGACAATGAGAGTAAGTAAAATGAGCCTTAAAAAATTCTGAATCTTCATGTAAGATTAATACAGAACAAAGATGTTTATTCTTGGCTCACTCCGTTGTTGTATCATAAAGGTCCCTCGACATCCTTTTCCTCTAACAAGTATGGAAGCAAACCAGGCACCCCCGCCTCTGCTCAGAAGAAACCAGCAGAGGTAAGCCCAATAGAAAACACCTCCTCCTTTTCACCACCAGCCTTATGAATGAGAGATTAGGTTGTATCACTCATTAAGGTTATTTCTCCTTTGTAGGTGTTCAGAAAAGACTTGATCAGTGCCATGAAGCTTCCAGACTCTCACCATATTTCTCCTGACGATTATTACCTGTTGGCGGACACATGGAAGCAGGAATGGGAAAAGGGTGTACAAGTACTCGCTAGTCCAGACACTATCCCTCAGCCTTCTCTGAGGTATGTCACTTTGAATAAAAACAGGTTTTTGGACATGTACCATCTTGCATGTGACTAAAGTTGGGCTTTTTGTGTGTAGGATAATAGCAGAGAAGCCAAAGGAGGTCCTCTTCACCAAACCAAGGAAATATATTCAGTGCTGGAGTCAGGACTCTACAGAGACGGGTTACGTCAACATCAAGGAGCTGGCAGAAGCTATGTGTAGATACGACCTGGACGATATGGACCTATACTGGCTTCAGCAGCTCAATGCAGAGCTTGGGATGATGGGTAAGCGAGAAGAAATGCTTCTCTATAAGATTTGGTCTTATGATGTGCTTCAGGGGATTAAGTGCATTTTGTATGTTACATTCAGGTGAAGGGCTTGTGGATGAGTTGACGATGGAGCGGGTGATGGAGGCATTGGAGAGACGGTGCCATGACAACATGAACCACGCCATCGAAACTGAGGAAGGGTTGGGAATAGAGTACGATGAGGATGTCATCTGTGATGTATGTCGCTCACCTGACAGCGAGGAGGGCAATGACATGGTCTTTTGTGACAAGTGTAACATTTGTGTGCACCAGGTGAGATCTTTGTTACTGTCAGTAAATGCACTTCTCAAAAAATCAGAAGACTTTTTTTGTGTCTAACTATCCTGTATATGATCCTGTAATATTGCAAAGCTTTTATATACGTACATATACCCTTATATACTTCTGATCTGATCTGTTTTTTAAATAAATTGATACTTATGTTCAGCAAGGATGCATTAAATTCAAAAGAGACAGCAAAGACATTTATGATGTTACAAAAATGTTGTATTTCAAATAAATTCTGTAAATTTTGATTTTCCTATTCTTCAAAGAATTCCAAAAAAGTATCTCAGTTTCCACATGTTCCACTATGGAATAGATTACATTAGAAAATGTATTCAAATGTTTCAAAAAGCAACAGTTGTTTTAAAATGTAATATTACTGGTTTTTATATAAACGCAGCATTGATGAGAAAATCTTTTCTACATCAAACATTTGTAACAATAAAATAAAAAAATACTTTTTTTTTACCACCAAAGTAATGTACTTAAATAAAAGGTTGGATTTTTCTCTTTTTTTGCATTTGGGTTCTATGTTGTTTAAAAGAAGGAGAATTTTTAGGAGTGCACGACCACATCTTAAACAGGGGTGCCAATAATTGTGGAGGGCACTGTGTGTGTGTGTGTATATATATATATATATATATATATATATATATATATATATATATATATATATATATATATATATATATATATATATATATATATATATATATATAAATATATATATATATATATATATATATATGCAGTTATTAAAATTTGATTTCAAATGTAGTTGTTGTTGTAATTATAGCTTTATCCTAAAACTCATCACACTCATATTCTGTTGCAGGCCTGCTATGGCATTGTGAAAGTGCCAGATGGCAACTGGTTGTGCAGGACGTGCGTGCTTGGCATCAATCCCCAGTGCCTTCTGTGTCCTAAAAGAGGGGGTGCAATGAAAGCCACCAAGGCGGGCACTAAATGGGCTCATGTAAGCTGCGCTCTCTGGATACCAGAGGTGAGTTATGTGTCATAAGGATGAAATTACACCTGCATTATTGTTATGTTGTATGCTGTTGATGTTGTTTAATTAAAAATATTACGAAATTGAGCTTTCTTTCCTATGCCAGCATGTTTGATAGTATTATTTAAGAGTATCATAGAGTTAACAGACATGGGCTAAAAGCCATAAAACTCCACTTTTGAGTTTATGGGGTCTGTTAAGAGAATTTGTATTTGTCTTTAGGTGAGCATTGCATGCCCAGAGAGGATGGAACCCATCACCAAAGTGTCTCATATTCCTCCCAGTCGCTGGTCGCTCATCTGCAGTCTGTGTAAACTCAAGACTGGAGCCTGTATACAGGTAATGCTTTATAGGGCAGAGAAGGGCATGAACATTTCTGCTGGTTAATTGGGTGTGAGAGTTACTCAGTAATAATAATAATATCAGTTTGAAAATGAATTCTTGCTTAGTTGGATATAAGATCTTGGGAAAGAGAACTTTCTTCAGTGACATCATTTTGACAGTGCTAGAAGATGTGTGGTAGTTTTGATTACAATTTTTTTTTTTTTGGATGTAATATGTAAGTCTAATATTAATTTTATTTTATTGTAATAATTAAGCAACTAGTGATATTTTGAGTAACTTGTGAATTTGTTTTTTTACTCATTTAATTTTTAAAATCTATATGCTGTTTACATTGTAAAATTAATATTTTAAACCTTTTTTGTACACAATTTTTCTTTCTAATATCATGGTTTCTGCAGGTTAAAAGTCTTAATTCACCCTTCCCCAAATTAAGGCCTTAAAAATGTCTTGAATCAGAGCTGTCTTAAATTCATAAAGTCATGGCATTAAATGTGGCATGCACTGCCAAAATAATATCTTCCCTTGTATACAAGTCTTGTTTTCCAATACAAATATCTAAACATTCTTAGGGTTGTGTTTGGGTGCAGAGATATTCATGCCTTAAGCTAATTTTTGTTAAATGTAATGAAGATTGGTGTAGAAAGTTGTATTTTCAAACTTTGAAATGTTGCTAATACAACTCATTTACATTTAGAGGAATTATTAATGTATAATGTTCCTTTCAATTTATTCCTTAAAAGTTCTGGACTTGGTCTTTAAAGGGTATTTAAAAAGTCCCAAATTTATCTCTATAAATGTAATAAAATAAAATCTAGGAAATAAATTTCCCAATTAATTAAAGAAATAATTTGATTAATCTATTATCAAAATAATGACTTTAGTTTCGTCTTCCAGACTGTTTTATATATATATATATATATATATATATATATATATATATATATATATATATATATATATATATATATACACACACACACACACACACACACACACACACACACACACACACACACACACACACACACACACACACACACACACACACACACACACACATATATAAACACTGTCTCTCATCTTCCAGTGTTCAGTCAAGAACTGCACCATTCCTTTCCACGTCACTTGTGCTTTTGAACACAACCTGGAGTTGAAGACCATCCTGGATGAAGGTGATGAGGTCAAGTTCAAATCCTACTGTCTGAAGCATAGCAAACCCAAAGCAGGAGAAGCAGGCTTGAGTCCGGCCTGTCATAAACCTCCTACTGAGACTGAGAAACTGGGCTTGAGGGCACAGAAGCTTCAGGAGCTGGAGGAGGAATTCTACACACTCATTCATCCTGAGGAAGTGGCCCAAAACCTTGGACTGCCAATCAACCTGCTGAACTTTATCTTTCAGTACTGGAAGATGAAGAGGAAAAGCAACTTTAACAAGGCTCTGCTGCCACCTAAAGAAGATGAAGAGAACCTGCTTTTGCAACCACAGGAGGACAGCATCCACACAAGAATGCGCATGTTCATGCATCTGCGGCAGGACCTGGAGAGGGTGGGTACTCTTATTTCTCGTTATCATAGATGAGATCTTTTTTTTTCTCTGTTCTATGCATTCTGGAAATGCCAGTAGTTAAACTTATTTGTTTCTTTTTAATATTTCATGATATTTATTTATTTATTAAATATTGTAATGCATTTGGTTTCTTACTGAATGCTTGTTACATTTTTTGTTTTATTTTAAAGTAATTTTAGTCTGAAACACTGCCTGTATATTGTAGAAAGTTTCTTCTATTGAAGTTAAGTTATCTTGAAATGCACAAATCTATCAGAAGTTTACTGAGCAGAAGACAGATCAGATGTAACCGCAAGAAAAAGACTACTCTGTTGTTGGACAACTGTGGTAGTCAAAATTTGATGTGGACTTTGAAAATGATTAAAAAATTTAATTAAAGGACAAAATGAATTTAAAACAGTTAAGAATAGAAAATGATTACACACAAAATATAGTGCAGTCAGTTCAGACATTGCACAGTGCTCATTCAATAAATGCACAGCTAAACAGTTTTTAGTCTGCGTTTACATGTGACTAATGTTTTAGCACATCTGATCTAGTTTTCAGTGTCACATGATCCTTCATTAATCCTTTTAATATGATGATTTGGTACTTAAGTAATAACATTTCTTATTTTCAGTGGTTGAAAACATGCTGCTTTTATATATTTTTGTACAAAATTGAATAGGTTTTTTTTTTTTTTTTTTTTTTTTTTTGGAAATAGAAATGCTTTGTAAGACTATTAAATGTTTTTATTGATTACCTGTAATTAGATTAAATCATCCTTTCTGGAAAAAAAAAAAATATATATATATAATTTTTTTTTAAAGAAAAAAAGACCCCAAACATTTCAACAGTAGTTTAATGCGTGCTTAACCCAATAGTGTTATCTTGTGAGTTTTTTGATGTTATGATCCTTATGTGTGTGTCATTTTGTCAGGTGAGAAACTTGTGTTACATGGTGAGTCGAAGAGAGAAACTGAAGCTATCCCAGAGTAAAGCTCAGGAGCAGATCTTCAATCTACATGTCAAACTCATCAACCAAGAGTTATCTGCAGGTAATTAACTTTTTCTGTATTTACTCTTTATTTTTTGTTTTATTATTTGTTTTTGATTTGTTTTTATTCATTTATAGGTTTTTTTGTAGCTTTGAATTAACAATTTTGAAAAAAAAAATCCAAACTATTTAGTTTTTTATATATATAAATATTTATTTTATATTTCAAAACAGTAAAATTAATTTACATTTAAACTTTGAACTCTACACTTATTATAGTTCAAGTTAAACTCTTACAGTCAAAAAGATCCATTGAGTTCAAATGTTTTGATGTTCCTGCACCACTGAATACCTGACTAACTTCTACTTCTATTTGCAGGGCTCCCAGTGTCCTCATCTTTAGAGAACCTATTGTTCCACCCACCTAGAATAACCCTAAAACTCAAAATGCCTAAAGTATCGCTTGGCAATGGCAAAACCAACTCCAAATCAGGTAATGGCCCCCTGTGTCCGGATAACAGCAGTAACGTATATGACACTGGTGAGGGAGGCATCGGTCAGGGCAAACCGCAAATCCATCTTGGACGGGTAAGGATAGAGGAGCATGCCAACGGTCTCCTGCCAGCCTCCATCTACATTCGACGAGATGACGGGACTCCCCCATTGGCCGTGAAGCAATCTGGCAAACCTTTAGCTCTGCACGCTGCCCTCCACGGTCAATCGTCCAATCGGAAAGGCAAGACCGAGCCAGAGAAAACCCGCCAATTGAAATCCAATGGCATTATGGACAAGCCCGTACTCCTAAGAGACACTTCCTGCCAGACGCCCACTGAAAAGGACACATGCAATGACATTTCAGGGAAAAGTCAGTCAGGTGGATTCCACAAAACCTCTCTTGAGCATTTCAGCCGATCCCTCAAGGAGGCCACTGTCAGTTTAGTACGGACTGAGGATCTTCGGGCTTTTGAGAAGAACGCACGCAAGTCCTCCGGATTCTCCAAACCGGTTTCCAATGAGCGGCCGCTAGGGGGCAGCAAACCATTCCAGGAGAGCGACGGTTACTGCCCGGATGCAGAGCTCAGTGACTCTGAGCCAGAGGCTAAAGGGAAGTGCCGACAGGGAGGGCGGAGGCAAAACCAGAGAGGACCTGCTGGAAACTACAAGTCTACCAGCCGAGCAAAACTGTCTTTTGGCTCTAGGACGTCAGTTCAAAGGTGACAATCTGCAAAGCATTAAAACACCTCAAACCCACTGCCACAAATGACTGTAGTCCTCTGGCGGTATTCAGAAGCGCCAGATTCTGTTTTCCTCTGTTGAGGATCGGCCGATGATTATTAGTACAGTGTGCCAAAAAGTTCTCCCTGGCAAGTGATTGGTCTATTTTTGTGTTGGACTGATATATATCACTGTGTCTCTTTAACCAGCCATAGTGTTTCTGCTGCACTTGGACTACAGTGAAGCAGTGTTTCTGTACATAAAAGGAACTTCACTTTTTAGACTGTACATAGTAGTTTGTGTTAAGATGTGGAGCACATTGAGATGCTTTCCACGTACTGAAACGTTATCCTACTTTCTTACTGATATGCTTATGCAAATAAATAAAGACTTAAGAACTCTTTGACAAATCATGTTTGTTTGTTCTGATGTCTGGCTGGACTCTTTCCTTTGCCTAGTTTTTCTCTGTTCCTCCATCTATTTGTTCTTTCTTCCTTCTGCTTTGTTTCCACTTCTTTGCTAATGTTAGAATTGGCATGCTTGAGTTGAAAAGAAAGTGTGCTTGTGGAACTGAAATGGTCCTCCATCTGTCTTTTTGTGTGAAGAGAAATGTCAAACCTTAATGTTCATATTTAGAATAAATTTCATGCTGGATGTTTTTCTTTTTTTCTCAGATCCATTTTTCTGTCACTTCTTGGCACCAGAGTCTTTCATTATGTTTGCAAAAGACCATGAAAAAGGGCCTGTAATGAAGCAAGAATGGATTTTTAATGAGTATTTTAGCATACTAAATAAAATAATAAAAGCATTCATATGTCCATCTAAGTCAGCCAAATAACCTGGGCTCAGAGTTCATTACAAATAATAATATATGTGTATATTATGTAATATATAAATATATAAAATATATTTACGTTTAGTAATTTAGCAGACGCTTTTATTCAAAGCAAATTACAAATGATGACAATAGAAGCAATCAAAACCAACAGAAGAGCAATAATATGCAAGTGCTATGAATAATAAAATAGAGTAAAATTTTGGGGTGAGTAAGATCTTAAAGTTTTAAGAAATCAATACTATTATTCATTAAATTGATCAAAAGGGACATTTGTGATTAAAAACATCTATAATGCTACAAAAGATGTCTGTTTTAAATAAATCCTGTTGACCTTTCTGAAGTTTATCACAACATCTATACAAATAATAAATTGCACAACTGTTTTCATTTTTTATTGTAATAATATTTCACAATCTTACTGTTTTTTTTTTTTTTTTTTTTAAACTGTATTTTTGATCAAATCAGTTCATCCCTGGAGACTTTTTGACCCCACACTTTTGAACCATAGTAAATCCACCACTTTTTAAACTGTGAGGTCATGTTCGTGTAAATCTCTAGAGCAGTAATTAGTGTTCTGTCATTTTCCTTCAATCTCATTCTTCTCCCAGAGCCCTCTGGCTAGTCCAAATGAAATTGTTCTCCACAGTTTTATTAATCTTCTTCGCTCCAGAAACCACCATTTCTGCACTCTGTGGTGTTTCTTCAGGCTGTACCTTCCTCCTGCTGTCAACGAACACAATAAGAGAACTTGATAATCTGAAGAGGTTTATTCAGACAAGTTGTGCTTACTGGTAATTTTTATGTTTGTGGAACAATTCAAGAGCTTGATTCTTAATGTAGGTGTGTGTGTGTAAAGCCACACTGCCCTCTATTTGTCTTCTAACAGTCTAACTTTCTTCAGTTTTAAATATTAAACTGAGTAGTGTATCATTCAATATTGCTGCCCATCATTTCCATGTCACTTCATCTGTCATCTAATGTTCTTTTCAAGCTTAACCAGTTTATCTTTGGACTCAACTGATTTTCTTTTGGTTGAGTGGCTGCTGTATTAGCTGTTACAGCAGGACTTCAGTGCTGCCTAAGGCTTATTGATCATTTGAAGAAAAGGCTGAGTTTGACTCTAGTGTTAAACAAGCGCAGCACTCGCTCTGTTAGAAGAGAAATATAAATTATAGAAAGTAAAAGAAACATCCACTTCTGCAGCTTAATGTAAGTAAGGGATGGCATACAATCAGATAGCCATAATTGCAAAATAACCCCCCACAGGACCTTGGTGCTAAGTTGATGTTCTCTTTGATCAAATTCAACAGTAATAGTATGCACAGTAAGTAAAAGTAATAGATATACAATATTAATGTTTAATTTATTTAACATCACTACTGCTATTGCCGACTTCTCTTTTTATAAGGCACCATGTAACCTTTCTAGTCATGGTTTAACAGTAGTAAAGAACTAGAATTCTTAACTGCGGCAATGATCGACCTGCTCTTGAACACCTGTGTGTAATTTGAGAGATCTCTGACTTTCATTGGCTGCTTCAAGCAGGTGTGTTTGAATAGAGCAGAATCTACACTGGTAACTAGATCGCTATGAACAAGATTGGACACTCTTGTCTAGATGAACTTGTCCACATGAGAATTGAAAAACTGACAAAAGTAGGCTAATTAAGATCCCTTAATACATGATGCATTAAATTGATCATAAATTGATTGTATTTAACTTTTCATAAATTGATTTTAAATACATTTTTCCTGAATTTCAAATAAATGCAGCTTTGGTGATCAAAGAAGAGTTCTTTCAAAACCCCCTTTTTTTAAAACCCTTAGCTACAGACCCAAACTTTTGTCCCCTTCAGTGTCTATACATATATAGACTTTTGTAAACATTATATTATTACAAAGGAGAGATATGTAGTAGCACAGTAAGGCTCGATGGGATGTTAACAGCTTGATACTAGAAAATTATCAGATTTGAATTGTATTGATAACTGAAAATCTGTTCTCATCTACTCCTAAAAAATGAGTTTTGCCTGATTAGACTGATGTGATGGAGAAATGCATACATTAGGATCTTCTGTGTACTGTAATGTTGTGGTTTTAGAGAAAAGTCCCATGTCATCGCGAAACACTGTTTCTCTTACAATACTGAGGTCAGCAGTTTAGCATTCCGCCTCCCTCACAGCAGCAGAGAGGAGCTGCATTACTAAAGAAAACAATAGAGGAAAGTAACTTGCCCAACCAAATGTATCCTGTATTAACGGAAGGCAAAAATGTGACAGTAATTCATTGCGTCTCGTCATAAAGTATACCAGCATCTGCCTAAAAATTAAACCCCTCCGTTTGCCCGCACGACAAAATACGAATCACACTATGGGGAAGGTTTATGAATATTAATTAGGCAAGGCTGACAACACTTCCATTCGACCAGCCAATTCCCCTAATTAATATTCATGAGCCAAGCTGTCTCTCCAACGTCGAGAAGGGATTGCCTTTCAGCCAATCATTTCGCTCTATCTCGTTACGATATTAATATTTATGACTCAAGCCTTCACCGTAGTACGTTTCACTGTCAGACTGACCGGGTGGAGAATGCTGCGAACAAGTGCACGGTTTCTATCACCATTTCTTTTCTATAATATCGGTCCAAAAGACGATTTTTTTAAACGCCCAGTAATACGTTGATTCGTTTGATGATGGAAATGAAAGGGAAACTCTGAAACAAGTTTAATCTCATCATTACACGGAGAAGAGAGAGTTTCCTCCGGACTATTTCGTTCGGACTATTTTGTTAACCGGGATACCGAGACCGGTTCAACCTTGTGCCGCCAATGACAAGTTCAGCAGCGCGTAACACCCATCTCACTTTTACACGACCACCATGGAGCTTTGGGGATCACTGAAGGGGACGGATATCTCGTTTCGTTTCAACATCCGAGTCCTTCAGCATCAGAGTCTGTTTAAACCGGTTTAACCTGTATTCACGTGTCAAGCGTACCGGATTAAAATAGTTTAAAACATCTTTGTTGAAATATTCTTCCTGGACTAAGAAGCTGAATTTAAAGCCTGGTAAATTCTGATATTTTATAACTCATGACAGTGTGCATTTCAATTCATTTAATTTGAATGAAATCCTATTTGCATAGACACTAGTCTTTTCCCTGTTAAATAAACCACGAAGAATTTCCATACTGGTTTGGTGTTGGTGTAGATGATGGACTAGCATAGCCATGTTATTGACCAGCAACATGGTCTTTTTATGAAGCTGCTTGACCTAGGGAGGCTTTCTGGTTAAGCCTTATCCAAAGGCTGGTGTCTTTTCTGTTTATTTGGATGCTTATCAAAGTATCAAGTTGAACCTGAATGATATACATTGCATCTGCATTCGCTCACCTTTTACATTTTGATAGAAATCCAAGATGTCATCAGAGATCACCCAACTGTCATTAAGTGAGCTTCCCATGGACAACTGGATGGCCCATCTGCCCAGTGCACTATGGGATACTCCTCTCTGTTACATGGCCATTCCAGGTACTTACCCTCACATTTTCATTTATACATTCACTAATTGCATGCAAACTGCTTTTTCTTGTTTGGCTTGTCTGAGTACTGAAAATTACTATTTTAGTGGGACTTTGATTTTGACCCACAATTCTATGGCTTAAACTTATAATATTGAGGGTGCCACTATTAACTGATTAGAGTGAACAGTTTCTTCCTTTTTTTATTTACAGTCTGCCTATATTATTTTAGACATTTTAGTTCAGTGCCATTAGTGCTCATGGTCATTGCGTCATTGTCCAAATGGGTTTGTAGGGAGCCATAATGCCATAACCTACTGTCTGGATAAGAATGACCGGTCTCCAGTGGACCTCACTCAACCGGATATGTTGCAAAAGCTGGACAAATACATGAAGCCCATCATAAGGCCATTTGTATACAAGTGGGCAATAGCACAGGTACTGTATGTTGTCGCAGATTGTCGTCACTGACCCATTTTTCGGAAAGGGCTTTTTTATTTAATTTAATTTAATAATAATAATCACCATTACATGTTTTTTCATATATGTTCTTGCATTTTCAATTGGATTACTTGGAGTCTTTTTGGACAATGGTTGCACAATTCACATTTTCAGTTACAGTTATAGTAAACCATTATAGTTCATTGAAAGCCTTGTTGTCCTTCATATAGTGAAACACAAAATCACTAATGCCATATCAGAAAATGCATGATTAAATTCTTTATATCCAGAAGTGCTGACTTTTTCATATTTGAATGGCTTAACATGTACGTAAAAGCTGAAATAACTGCAATTTTGCTGGTTATGGTATCAAATACTTCATGAGGTTATAGACCATTTTATGTCAGCATGCATCAGCAGATTCCCTTAGAGCATGCATCTCTGAAATTTATCAGCATGAGAGGGAATAAATTGCCGTCTGCTGTCCTGAGCAAATCAATCAAACACTCATGGCTTTGCTACAGTGAAAGCTCTGAAAGCACAATTAAATGGGATAGTTATGACAAAAGTAACGCTGATGGATGAGCACATTGTCCCAAATCTGTAGGTGAGATAGGGCATTGTGTTTTTACAGAAACAGTTATTTCACTTTCAATGGTTTCACTGACGCTGTTGGCCTCCAGCTAGCTGTTCAGCACTATCTTTACTGCACCTGCATTGTTAATGATTGTGCTTTACATTATTTACCATAGGAGTGTAGCATTAGGGAGCAGTTGGATTCTGGAGTGCGATACTGTGACCTGAGGATAGCACATCGGCCTAATGACAGCTCAAATGATCTCTACTTCTACCATGGTGTTTATACCACTATAACTGTGGAGGTAAGACAACTCACTACACAAAACATTTAAAAGTCTTAGCACAGCATTTCCAATCTTGCCTATTTGTTGTGTAATTTGATAAGTGCAGTGTTCTAATCTGTTGAGTTTGATGTTTGAAGAATATAAATAAATGCTTTTGAATTGAAAAGAACCAATTTCTTGTGTTATTTCAGATGGTTTTAAAAGAGATCAGAGAGTGGTTGGATGTTCATCCAAAGGAAGTAGTCATACTCTCATTTAGCCACTTCCTGGGCCTTAGTCAAGAGCTTCACATTCTGCTTGTCTCAGTTATAAAGAGTGTTTTTGATTCCAAACTGTGCCCCAAAATGGTACGCATCAGTTTTTATTATTTAATTTTAGAAATGGATGATGGGAAGTGGCATCAGTAACAATATATTTCCAATATATTACTATAATATATAATATAAAATAAATAATAATATACATAATAAATAATTCAAATAAATTAAGAAAAATCATAAAACATACTTCTGATTTTTCTGACAGGAGTGTGTGACACTACGGAAATTATGGAGCCAGGGTCATCAAGTTATCATTTCATACGAGCACAATATTGCCAACTGCCACAGAGAACTGTGGTTCCAGATACCTTATTGGTGGGCAAACAAGTGCAAGCCTGAAGCGCTGATCGAGGAATTTGAGCATAGGAAACAATATGGCCGACCAGGTAATCATTAATATGCCATTCATTTTTTATATTTAATTTTATTAATTAATTTATTTATTAATTGATCGTCTTCGGAAAAGTGAAAATGTTTCCTGTAACATTAAGCTTTTATTTTTTTATTCTTGTAAAGGTGAAATTTAACATCAGTTCTCATGTGGATCATTTTCCACAGGTGGCTTCTTTGTGACTGGAATCAATCTTACTGAAGATCTGAAGTACATATGCTCCCATCCCACAGAATCCCTGAAAGATATGGTGATGTCTACATATCCCACGTTACTTAGCTGGGTCAAGCAACAGAAGCCTGGTTCTAACACTGGCTCCCTCAACATCATAGCTGGGGACTTTGTGACGGAGAGCCGGTTCATACCGACCGTCATTGCACTGAATGAAAATCTTCTCAAGAGGCCTTGAGCCTCTATTAGATGCATATTGTATTTAACATTTGAAGAAATAATTTTTTCTTGTTCTTGTGATGGTTTTTTATACTGGTCAACTTTGCACTTTTTGTAAGGGTGCTTACACACTAGAGTTTATGCTGCATCAGCTCAATACATTTCAGTAGGGATGATGTTGCATTGCAAGGACGTAGAGGAAAACACAAGGGTTTGTGAAACCAATGCGCCATCATGCAACCAAAAGCACTTGCCATACCCTCATAATGGATCACTTGAACTTTCCTGTCCGCCAAATGCTCCGACAGAGCGGTTTCTAGTGTGTAAGCACCCTGAGGATGATAGATCATTTTGAATTATTGGTAGAATATTGTAATGCACTGACTTTTATGACTTGATCTTATTGTCTTAAACTTATTTATGAGTCTCCGATATATACCTCTGATTTTGCAAAAATGTTGATAATTTTTTAAGAACCTGGTTCCAAATGGATGTCATTATCGAGGTCCAGGTTACAACAACTTTATCTACAGTACAACTCCAGACACAAGCACATTACAGGACACAATAAGTTCCCTGTGAGCATCAGAGTTTGCATGAGAATTGCTAAAGTCTACTCAATAAACATAAGATTATCAAACTCTTTTCAGCTTTCTACTATGTGGAATGGCTATGGAAATATGGTTCCAATAAATACATGTCTGCATGGTGCACAATCAAAAGCATGAAAAGACACTTGAATATTTCTGCGGTTGCACATGTTCTCTGCCATAGTAGCATGCAATTTAAGCCAGTTTAATCAAGATATCAGTTTGCATCACAAACAAATATGCTTATACTAACATAAATATCAACAGTTGAATTGCATATCAAATACTCATATTTAATACCTGAAGATTTCCAATAAATAAAACATCAAACAATATTTAAAGAATTGTGTTTTGAGTTATTAAAAATGAAGTCTTCTCTGGCACATAAACAAAAGAAAGAAGTAGCTGACGAAAGCAACATTTCACTGCGCTTGTTTCATTGATTATGAAGCTGCTGAAAGACTTTAGTCAAAGTTTTGTGTCTTTTCTACCTCACAGATGATGAAATGATGAAAGGTCACCAGATTACTAAACCATGGCAACTTGCAAGTACTTAACATGAATATTGTGTTGCCATATATTTCTAAATGGAATATCTGCCTTTCCTACATGGAAAAAACTTGATTTGGTCAAACTTGATTATTTACATAACTGTAAAATAAATAATAGTATGGACAATGTAGCAATGTGGAGTGTTTACTTGTTTTTGTTTTGTTTTTTAAAAAGTGATTTTATCATAATTTAACTGTCACTCTGATTTAAAAAAAGGAAAATGAATTGTAATATAAAATGTGATAAAACAAAATTAACATCAAATGTTTATCTTTTGTGAATGTAGTAAATATTAAGTCTTATATGATGATATATGATTATATGATGGAAATTTTACTGCATAACAGGAATGACCTGTGATCAAGTTAGATCTGTTTTGGGGTGGTTTAACTCAGCGGAAAAAAGAATAATAAATAGAGGCTGTTCTGCAATCAGCTGTTAAACGTGATGGACTGCTGCAGCCGGGAACAAGGAAATGCCGAGCTGACACGTCAGTAGACATTCATGTGCAAGAATGATCGTAACACTTCTAAAATCCTTTCAATTTCGTTAAACATGGAGTTCACTAACCGCTGAGGTTGTGTGTTTACCTTTCCAAAGAGTTGGGCTTTGAGCCGTATTATCGATGATGTGTTATCTGTTGTTTCGCTCAAACGCGAACTGTTTCAGCTGATCAACTCATTTTGTTTTCAAACGCAGCCATTTGGATTCATTTGTAAAGAGCTACTGCTTTCATATGATCCAGTGAACTGATGGCTTACATTATAAAGGATGACATTAATCACGAGGACTGGATGTCATGTTTGCCAGAGAAACTGTGGGATGTCCCTTTAACACATCTCTCTATACCAGGTGAGCCCCCACGGAAGCTTTCCGACTATAAAAGTAACTGCGATTTAAAAAAAGTTGTAAACTCGCTTTTGACTTTTGTTCTCAGAATTCTAAATTTACATCTTACAATTTTGAATTCTTTCGTGGAATTCTGCATTTACATCTCGTGTTAGTTATGTTAGTGTCGGAAATGAGCCTCCCCTGTGGAACACGGGGAAAGTTTCAATTACATACTTTTTTTTTTTTTTAAATGAAAACTAATAAATGTATTCATTAAATGTTATTATTTAGGTAATTTTATAATATTTTACGCTTTATTTAATATATTATTGCATAGAACACGTGTTTTGTAAGTGAAACATCCTTATCAATGCAGACAATTAATGAGCCCTCATTTGTTTTCAGGTAGCCATGATGCAATGAGCTACTGTCTGGATATCACTTCTCCACTGCTCCGATCTGAGTCAGACACATTTAGGTTACTGGATGGAGTTTTCTGCTGCTTCACCCGGCCAGCTATTCGCAGATGGGCTACTACTCAGGCAGGCATATACTTCACTTAATGGCTATTTTGACTGCTAAGTACAAAGCTTAATATTTCATCGCAGAGACAGAACAAATGTCTATCCCATAGCGTTCTTAGAGTCAGTTTATGTCTTGTACAAATTCATGCATTTTTACATGAGAAATGTATTTGTATCAAATTGTTGCAAACAGGTGCAAAACATTGTGGAGCAACTTGCAGCAGGCATTCGATACTTTGATCTTCGAATTGCCCACAAACAGTATGATTCTTCCAATGAGCTTTACTTCACTCATGTCATTTACACACATGCAATGGTCATTGTAAGTATAGATGAGTGTTGAGATGATTTAGCTATTAAAGTTTGTCATTTATTCATTTTTTGTGCATTTTGTGCTTTCTAAACATGTTTTGTTTCGTAGGAAACTCTACAGACTGTTGCTTCATGGCTTAAATCTCATCCCAAAGAAATCATCATTCTAGCTTGTAGCCATTTCGAAGGGCTGAATTATAAAATGCATGAGGAATTCATCTATTCTCTGAAGAAAATCTTTGGCTCTAAACTGTGCCCTCGCAACGTGAGAAACCATTTGGAATTTTTAAACATAAATTAATAATTTTTTAATTATAGCATTATGATAGCAAGTTTATACACCACCTGTCAAAAGTTACCTATTTATTAATGTTTTTGAAAGTCACCAAGGATGCATTTATTTGATTCAAAAATGCAGCAATTACTAAAACTGTTTTCTTTTTATATATATTTTAAAATTTAATTTATTCCTGTATTGGTAAAGCTGAGTTTTCAGCAGCCATTACTCCTGTCTTCAGTGTCACATGATCCTTCAGAAATCATTATAATATGCTGATTTAGTGCTTTTTTTGTTTTTACCAATGTTGAAAACAATTGTATTTTATATTTTTGTGAAAACCAAGATTAAAAAGAAAACTTTTGCAGCAAGTACACATTAAATTGATCAAAAACTACAGTAAAGACATTTATGTTACAAAAGATTTTTATTTCAAATAGATGTGGAATCCTGAAAAAAATGTATCGCCTTTTATATAAAAATATTAAGAAGCAAAAGCTATTTTCAACACTGACAATAATAAAAACAACTATTAATAACTGAGCACCAAATCAGCATATAAGAAGAATCATGTGACACTGGAGTAATGGCTGCTGAAAATTCAGCTTTACCTTTAAAATATATTAAAATAGATATTTTAAATTGTAATAATATATCACAATATTACTATTTTTACAGTGTTTGTGTTCAACTAAATTCAGCCTTGGTGAGCATAAAAAAACATTTAATTATACCAGTCTTTTGACTGGCAGTATATATATAAAAACATTACAAAGTTTCTACTAACATTTTAAACAGCACCAGGCTTGAAATCTGTTACTGTTTTGTATTATACACATTTTTAAAGGAGACCCTATTGACCTTGCGGAGTCTGTGGACATCAGGCTATCAAGTTGTGCTGTCATATGAAGACCAGTCAGCATCACGCCATAAGGAGTTGTGGCCTGCTATCCCATACCTTTGGGCCAATAAGCCTAATGCAGAAGAGCTGATCTACTATCTCGAATGCCAGAAACAACTTGGTCGACCTCGTGAGAAAAGCTTTTGTATACCTGAAAAAAAAGGAGATGGTTCCTCATACCTCTGATCTCTGATTAGCATATTTCTATTTCACAGAGGGTTTTTTTGTAGCAGGCCTGAATTTAACGACAGATCGATGCTTCATCGCCTCACATCCTCGGGTGTCTCTCCGAACTCTGACCATGGAGAACTGGAACCAAGTGAAAAAATGGCTAGAAGATCAGAAACCAGGAGCTGAACCCACATGTCTAAACATAATAGCAGGCGACTTCATTGGTCCTGTGCCATTTTGTTCGCTTGTTATTACGCTCAACAAAAAACTGCTTTAAGGAGCTGTTGAAGTAAAATTGGTTTATATGTGAAATCTTTGTTACATGTGAAGGCATTGTTTAAGGAATCATTTGGGTCACAAACCCAAAGTTTACAAACTAAGCATGTTTTCTATTGATCTAAAGTGTATTCAGACTAATGCCTAAATGAGACAATGTGCAATATTCAATTCTTAGTAAGGTTACATGTGCCGTTTACTATATAATTCTACTTGATGAATCAGGCAGCCTTTAAAAAATTTGTATCAAGCTTTGAGAGTTAAAACTGACATGTATTTTCTACAAATATTGTTTATATATTAACACAAATCAACTTCGTTTCTCAATGTCTGATTTTTATTGTATTAAAATATTGGTTTTGAGATATTTGAAATGCACTGTTTATAAAGCAAATCAATATTTAAAGATCATTATTGCACTGAGTGTGGGAATTATTTTTGATTATGATGTCACTCTGGCTGTAAAACAGGGGCCGTCTGTTACTAGGTGACCTGAAATAGTTTCCTGTAGCGGCCATATGCAGCTTGGCTAATGATGACCTTGACATTGGCGGTGCAGTCGTCTCCCACATCATCTACTGCCTGAACCGTCGCCTCCTTATACAGCCAACTGTGAAGGGAAAGGGGCACCAAATGAAAAAGTCTGTGGATAAAATAATATATTCCCTTAAAATGTATTACATAAAACTTACGCTAACTGAGAGCTGTTGAGCTGCACTTTAAGGGTCATTATTTGTTTGCCGGTGTACTTAACAACAGCATCTTCAATCTTTTCTTTTAATACCTCCAGTCCATGCTGTTTCAGAGCTGATATAGGAATAACCTCAGGATCACTGACCTCAAATCTACAGAACATGTATAAAATGTTTATTTTTCTAAAATAAAAATGTGATTGGTGTTTGGGAGTGTTATGTTTGAAAGTATTCGTTACTAAATTAAACTGATACACAAATCAGGAAAAAGATGTCTCACCCTTCAATGAGGTCAATCTTATTGTGCACCTCTATTATGGAGTTCAGTAGTTTTTCTGGAATCTGTAGATTCTTTAGTACATTCAGTACATTGACCTTCTGATTCACAGTTTCTGGATGACTGATGTCTCTCACGTGAATTATGAGGTCCTGCAAAAGGAGAGGGTGTTAAAACATTTCTATAACATTACTAAAAATGAAAAGCTTTTTAGTGTTGTGTCTTGGGTACATACAGAATGTGTTACATCCTCCAGTGTGGCAGAAAAAGAGTCAATAAGCTGGTGAGGGAGCTGGGACAAGAAGCCAATGGTGTCAACATAAAGTACAGTCATGTGACTTGGCAGCTGTCCTGCATGTACTGTAACATCCAGGGTGGCAAAGAGCTGATCTTTAGGCTGGAGACCAGCATCTCCAGTCAGTGCTTTAATCAGGGTTGTTTTACCTTTAGAAACAAAGACTGTTAATGTGTTTCTTACAATCTCATACAATAGTTTAACAGGTTAATATTTATCCAAACCTCACCACAGTTAGTGTAGCCCATGACAGAGACGATGGGAAAGTCTCTGTGTTTGCGCTGGGAGCGCAGAAGGTGCCTCTTCCTCCTAAGTCGCTCCAGGGCTGATCTGATCTTCAGCTCTCGCTCCTTCAACAATCGCTGCTGCATTTCAAACAGGGTTTCACCTGTAAATATATTTTAACTCCAGTTAAACATAATAAACCTTGGGCTTAAAAACGACCTAAGATTAAATGTTTCAAGTTTGACAAGCCCATTTAAGTCCTTACCTGAGCCCATAATGTACCTTGAGCCGCCACCTTGCTGGTCTAAGTTAGCGACTTCATTTCTCAGGCGTGATCTTATGTGTTCAAAAAAATATAAGGAGGCATTAAATTGATCAAAAGTACCCATAAAGTAATTTATAATGTTGAAGACTGGGGTAGTGGCTGCTGAAAAATCAGCTTTATTCCATCACATGATTTGCATTTTAAAATGTATTAAAATATAAAACAGTTATTTTAAAATATTTATTTACTATATTTATGACCAAATAAATGCAGTCATGGAGAGCTTTAGAATCTTCTTTAAAAATAGTATCAAGTTCAAAATTTTGAACTGGAGTGTTTGCTAGGAAAGAATTGTTGATTTCATTAGGAAACAATATAGATTATGAAATAGTAAATCATTTTTAAAAATTTACCTGAGTAAAGGAATCTCTGCCAAAGAGATTTGCAGTTTGGCCTCTTTTGTTCTAGCGTTGCACCGGAAAATATGCAGAACAAGTGAGTATCTATCAAGAACCTTTACTCCCCAGGCTTCCTGCAATTCTTTCTGAAACACAAGTGTAACATTGCATGTTTCTTAGAAAAAAATGACTAACACTTTAATTACAACTAAATTCAAAGTAGAACTTCCTATGATTATACTATACCCACAGTGAATCTAGTACTATTTTTTTTTTTTAGAAATGATATAGATTCTTCATGAATCATGATAGTCAAAATAGTCTTTTGTGCACACATTTTAAAACCCTTTGAAGGGAACTGTTGCAATCACAGTGTAATGCTCTGAATACTCACTTCCGAGGAAGGTGAAAGACGTTCCACGTTCACAAAAACAGCTGTGACCCCAGAAATAGCTCTGATCTTCTCTTAAAAATATTAAAGAACAGAGAAAACATGTCAATTTGTGCCTAAAATACCTATTTATTCAAAACTAGCAATCTACATACCTGTAAGAGCCTGGAAGTTTCCCTTGCCAAAAATTCTTTTCTTCTCTGGTGTCTTGGTGGAGAGGATGATCTTATCAACAACACTCCAGTTGTACAAAGTGTTCACCAGACCCACAGCTTCCTCCATCTGAAGTGCAGCTATCAAAGGAAAAACTTTGTTTTATGGAAAATGTCACATTTATCCAATGATTAAAATCAGTGTATACTTTTACCTGTGGTCAGATATTGCTTTCTGCTGCCCCATTTCACATCAGGATGCACAATGAAGACCCTGTGTTCTTCTTCACCGATACCTGTGGGGATCTGCTGCTGGAACAGCTCCTCTATTTCTGCCTCATCAATTTCATCTTCCTCTTCTTCTAGACTGTTGTTATCTGTGTCGTGATTTTTGCTCTTAAACATGCAAGCTGTCAAAGACAAAGTCCTTGCTGGCAGAACTGGAACTGCAACCCCAGCTCTTAAATTTTGTCTTGGACATGGTAACATGTTAACAACTAATTTTGAGGTACACTGAAAAAATCTGATTGGTTTACATGTAGCAAAAGTCATGTACCTTCTACCAAGGACATGTTCTGCACATAATTTTCTCCATGCATATCTGCACAAAAACACATGGTTGGTCAGGACACTAATTTTGTTTAGATTCATTTGCTCAGGTTTTGGTAACAACAATTTAACCAACGTGCAAAAATCACGCGTCCAACGTTTTCGTTAGTAGAAACGTTTAGCACACCCTAGAGAGAAATCAACAAGAAAAACATTATTTTACTGTACAACTAACTCACTATATGAGCATGTTTTGATACGTCTTCCTCTCTTGTGTTTAACGCGGGCGATTGTTCAACTGCGCCACCGGTAGGATAGGTGCGGTATTAGTTTTTGTATTTTGTAAATACACGTTTATTTTAAATCCATGTATTGTATTATATTAGAAGCAAACTGAGAATAAATTTTAGTATGTATGCTTTGTAAAATGGTTTAACATAATCTGTTCCACAGAGAGAGAGAGAGAGAGTGAGAGAGAGAGAGACAGAAAAAAAGACTTCCAAACGAGGACTTTTATTTTGAATGTATTTTAGTGGGCGGAGATTGTCCAACATTGCTATTTCTGTACTGTGTGTGTTGCAGTCATAGACTGTATAAAAGCAAAAGGTTCCAAGCAGTATATCAATGTCTGGTATCTTTAATTTTAAGGCAATGTCGAGTGAGTATATTTTTAATATTCAGAGTGGTACAATGTCCAGATCATGTTATTTGATATAGTTTAGTTGGTGATTATCTAAACGTAGCATATTAACATGCTTGATTTAACTTCGCATTAAGCATTACACACTGTCAAGTTGTGGATTAATTACATGCGAAATGTTAGAACCTAAAAACAGATATAATTTTGTTAATGTTTTGACTGCAGATGTGGTTCAGATCATGTTTTGACTGTTCATTGAACTTAAATCACCCAAAACTACAATGAAACAATAATATGTTTTTGTTTTGACTGCACCTCCTTTGACAGAAGAACAAAAGGGCAGAGAATTCCAAAACAAAAACCTGCAAAGGATGCTGCTGGTTAAAAGTTGAAAGAGTTGTGAATCATTGATCCTGCCGCAGCTAATAAACAAACAATTGATCTTCTGCCCCCTAGAGTTTCGTCTGGCTGTGGTTCAGTTACATGTGTCAAAGATCAAGGCGGACAACTTGGGAAGAGCACAAAAACTTGTGAAGGAGGCTGCAGGACAAGGTGCAAAAGTTGTAGTCTTACCTGTGAGTATTACATTCTATAACTTGGGTTATGACTACTACATTAATATTGGTTTATAAAAAATATGGCATTTAATAATACATTATATATATATATATAATATACATATGTTTGTTTGCAGGAGTGCTTCAACTCCCCTTATGGAACCGGGTTCTTTGCTGAGTATGCTGAGAAGATCCCAGGAGAGTCCACAAAGGTGTTGTCGGAGGCAGCCAAGGATTGTGGGGTCTATTTAGTGGGCGGTGAGACCCTCAGACACAAACCAGCATGTTAGTGTGTTTGATGCCATTCATTTCCATGTCCCTCACATGACTGTGTCTTTATTGTAGGATCCATTCCTGAGGAGGATGGAGGAAAGCTCTATAACAGCTGCTCAGTTTTTGGACCTGATGGAAAGCTGCTTGTCAAACACAGGAAAGTAAGTGACAGTAAAGACATTTTTTTTGGACTTTCAGTTTATCAGGGAATATTCAAAACATTTTTTTTATCACAGTTTCAAAAAATATTAAGAAGCAGAACTGATATCAACAATGCTGACTATATGAAATGTTTCTTGAGCTCTACATCAGCATATTAGAATGATTTCTGAAGGATCATGTGACATTGAAGACTGAATTAATGGCTGCTGAAAATTCAGCTTTACCAGTACAGAAATAAATGAAATTTTCATGATATTTAGTATTTAATATTTCATATTAGTGTGTTTACTGTATTTATGATCGAAAAAAATGCAGTCTTGGTCAGCTTAAGAGACATTTTAAAAATCTTACCGACCCCTACACTTTTGAACCGTTGCGTGTAGATATGTATAATGTGTATAATATATTTCAGGATGTATAAACAAGCATTTAAAGTAAACAGTTTGGCTTATGTAGAAAAAAATGACTTGGCATTTATACTCTTTTTATGGCATTTATACTCTTTTTATCTTAATTTCCTATCAGATTCATCTTTTTGATATTGATGTACCAGGGAAAATACGGTTTCAGGAGTCTGAAACACTAAGTCCAGGAAACAGTCTATCCATGTTTGAAACCCGTGAGTGTGTATTATAGATATCCTGTCCAAGTTATCAAGGAATATACAGTACATTATTGCTTATTGGCCAATATTAGAGTTTTTTTATTTTTTTTATTTTTATCAGAATCAATGTTGGGTATATATTAGTCATTTTTATGCATGCACATTTCTCTTTATTTTTACCTTTAGTAACAATCTGTAAAAATGTATAAAAACAATATGTAATATTATCAACCATAATAGGAGCATAACTATTGCCTTATCAGAATTGGCCAGAATATAAATATTGGTGTATTCCCAATGTAACCTTTATTTTTGCTCTCTCCATATGTGTATGTATTTCTTTGCAGCATTTTGTAAAGTAGGTGTGGGAATATGTTATGACATCAGGTTTGCAGAGCTTGCACACATCTATGCTAAGAAAGGTGAGAATTACAATGTAAAATTTTGTTAAAATGTAATGATGTAGGCTTACGTGAAATGATTTCCTCTTTTATCTGTCTATGTAGGTTGCCAGCTTTTAGTATATCCTGGTGCCTTCAATATGACCACAGGTCCAGTTCACTGGGAGCTGCTGCAGAGGGGGAGGTCAGTATACCAGACCACCTAGAGTCACTAAACTATTCAGTTCCCCAGACCTGCTGTAAGACAGTTTGTGTCCTTTTCACAGGGCAGTAGATAATCAGGTATATGTGGCCACTGCTTCACCAGCAAGAGATGAAAGTGCCAGCTATGTGGCGTGGGGTCACAGCTCTGTGGTTAACCCTTGGTCAGTGCTTTCTGTCTCATTAATGGCAGCTTGTGTATACATTTGCATGGGTTACTAATATGATAACTGTGCCCTCTTTCCATGCAGGGGGGAGGTAATTGCCAAAGCTGGACCAGAGGAATCTGTTGTCTATGCTGACATAGGTATATTTCAGTGTTTTACATTTTCTTAAATTGTGAGCTGTAGAGCCAGTTGGTCATAATGCAAACATACTCTTCCTCTTCTGCTTGTAGACCTGCAGTATTTGGCTGATGTGCGCCAGCAGATTCCAATCACCACACAGCGACGGAATGATCTATATAGTGTTAACAGTGTTCAGGAGGGCTGAACTCTCATTCACACGAAGCACTGTGGATTTTAAGACAGTCAGCACTTTGAGTTAGACACAAGTCTTCATCAATTTAATGTGGGGCATCACACAACAAAGATGTTTTAATTAATGTGAACAACAAGTGCCTCACAATTTGTGTTCATTTGATGATTCTCTTACAATGGAAATTATATTTGGAATAAATGAAAGAAGTGGTGAGAACAGTGGACAGTTATGCCTGGGCAGGTAAAGTGTTGCATTAACTTGAGAAAGATATTAAGCATCAGATATATATTAACATGTTAATATTATCAATTGATTTCCAACTCAAAATAATTATATTTGCATTGTAATTGTATTAAAAACAAAATAGATTAAAATATTATCTGGAAAATATTTACTTCATATTAAGTTACCTCTTGTTTTTTTTTTCTACCGACAATTGGAGTAATGTGATACACACACACACACACACACACACACACACACACACACACACACACACACACACACACACACACACACACACACACACACACACACACACACACACACATATATATATATATATATATATATATATATATATATAGTTAGGAACTATTAGGAATAATTAGGAAGTAATGTGGGTTACCACAGAGCAAAGACATTTTAATTATTGACAAACTAGTGCCTCACAGCGCCTACAATTGTATGTACAATACAGTTTTGAATTCTGTCTCCCTTAGGTCTTTTATTTACAATGACTTTGATGCAATAGTGAAACTTTTACACAGCGATTAAATGGCAAGTATGTTTATATAAGAAAATGTGGTGTTAAAATGGTCTTTATGCCACATTCAGTGCTGCTGAATATATTTTAATTATATTTAGTCTCAACACCACCCCTCAATGGATAAAAGAGAATGACATGATGGGAATATATGACTAATACAGTAACTCATCTGCAGTTGTGCTCCAGCCTTTCTAACTACTTCAGGTTAAACAGGAAAAGTTATGAAAGTTGTTTTGAGCTCTTTCCGAACAACAAACCATGTGAATATTTATCATGGTCTAAAAATGTAGATGTTTAAAATGGTAAAGCAACGAGTGCATGTGTAACTTGTCTAAATACTAAGAAAGAGTGCCTGAGCTGTTTATCTCTGTATTTTGAAAATAGATACATTTATATTTTTTGACCTGCTTTATTCAGTTGTATGCAGTTACAGGTCTTTTGTTTAGCCGATTGTATGGAAAAGGAGTATATTCAACGAAAGAAAAGTATAAACCAGTGGCCTCGAAAGAAGTCTGTACCAGCTCAAGCTGATTCATCTTCTGAAATGAAACTGAATTACTTCCAGTCAATCACAATTAATAGGAATTACACAAGTTAGTCGTATCAACCCAGAATGTCTTTCCAAACCATGTTACACATCAGTCTCAGGACAGGAAGCCCATTGCTCCAAATCAAACACAATCATGTCAGTGCCCTCCCAACATGAATCATCTGCAACACAAAGGAATGATTGTCATATAACAAATTCACACAGTTAGATCAGTAAATAAACAGGACCTCAGTACCTCCACATCTGTGTTGCTTTCTTTTCTGATCTCGGTCCCATTTCTTTTGGTAACATATAGACGTAGCCACCAGCAAGAAAACAACCACACACAGAGCAGCGCTGAAGACCCACATGTGCTCTGACAGCCGTCTCTCAGAAGTACTTGACAAAAAACCAACTGACCACATGCAAAAATTGCATAGTCTTCATATTTTTAATCATTGTATGGCTTTATTAGTACATTTCCAGCTAAATCAAGTTTTGACTACCGTGTTCTTCATGTTACAGGACATCTACTTGTTTTACATTTTATCTGATGTATGCAAAAATAAAATTCAGCAACATTACTGCAACTGATGAGATACTTACAGTTTGTTGCAGTTAAAGTTTCATTCAGCAGCTTGTTTTCTATGACACAGGATACAGCAGTGTCTGCTGAGATGTTGATAGATAGGACAGTTGTGATGTTGTAGAGTTCAGACTTAGGTAGAGTATTCATATATGTTGTGACTGATGTTTCTGGAGGACGCTGCGTGTGGTTGACAAGCCAGTAGATGGATGGAGCAGGAAATCCTCCTAGAGAGTTGCAAAGCAATCTGGTTTCTTCACCATACACTCCATTCGCTCTCAATAGAGTAGGGTGGCTGAAATGACCTGCAAATAAATAGAATGAATGCTTGAAACCAAAATAAGCATCAGAAAGTCAAAGTAGTATAGTTGCATTAAATATTTTATTCTTACCTGCTATGGTGAGACAGACAGTGCAAACCAGAGAGCTTCTATTCTGACCAAGAAGCTTAAGATTAAAACTGTAATTGTGTGCATCTGATAAATGTATATCATGTAACTCCACTGAGAAATCTCCAGTGTTTGGGGCCAAAGATGACACAGTAGTCCGGATACTGTGGGACACATTTTGCATCTCCACTTTTCCCTCCATCCAGACTGCAGTATGAATTATTTCCATTCCTCTTTTCCATTCAGATGAGATGTGGAGTAAGGTCAAATTTTTTACCCCATTATAAACACAGGGAAGGATGGCACGCTCCCCAATAACTCCTACTATGCATTCATCAGCTGAATTGTAAGAGATCAAATAATTCTTGAATTTAAAGTATAACCTAGTTTAGAGTCTACAGCTAATCTTTCAAGCCAGAAGAGTCAACTGAGCTGGAACTAATTCAAACATACCCACAGGACTTACCTTGTACTGAGACGAAACCTGAGACGCAAAGTAGCAAAACAACGAAACAGATATCTTTCATCGCTTAAAGATGTGATTGATTTGTGTCTAAAGTGCACCTCAGAGAAGGAGACAGACACAGCGAACTGATATCACACTGCTATGAAACTGCAGTCATATTAATTTATTGTTAGATCAAACGTTTGGGCTATGCCCAAAACCAGTATGACATGTCAAACTTCCTACATGCAAAGACCTGTCTACCATTGGCTATAGTGTGAGTAGTCAAATGAATTTCACTTCCTGGTGATTTTAAGAAAGTGTAAGGAAAAGCTAATGCCAAACAAACAATGGATTCTTTTGGAAAGACATTAGACGTTTTGATGTTCAAAGCAATTCAAGTATAGAGAGTTAATAACAAGCATAAAGCAAGGGCTAATAATACTTATCCCTAAACATGCCAAAGATTATTGGCTGCAATTTATTATGTATAATCATTAAACCAGTGCCCAAAATAAACAAACTCTTGAAGATATCACAGTCCTATTATCAAAGCTGCAGGAAATCCAGCAGAATTTAATTGTAAGCAACTGGAATATGACACCTGATGAATGGGAAGACAGATTTCCCCCTAAATTTGACAGCAACCACTTTAACCACACAACTGAGGAATTTATTACTAGAAATTATCTTGCAGATATATGGGGAAGGGTACATATTGGAATAAACCTAATAATACCCGTTCTTCATGTGTAGATTACTAAATTAGCTGGATTTTAATATTGATGATCTGACATGATCCAGGAAGCTTTGAAGCTCATATTAGCGTTGCAGTCATTGCAACAGGTCCGTAAGCTCAAATGTGCTCTGGACCACAAAACCAGTCTTAAGTCGCTGGGGTATATTTTCTTTAATGCCAAAAATCATTAGGATATTAAATTGAAATCATGTTCCATGAAGATATCTTGTAAATTTCCTACTGTAAATATATCAAAACTTAATTTTTGATTAGTAATATGTACTGCTATGAACTTCATTTGGACAACTTTAAAGGTGATTTTTTTTTTTGATTCCAGATTTGCAAACAGTTGTATCTCGGCTAAATATTGTCCTATCCTAACAATCCCATACATCAATGGTCTAGTATTTATTATTTGTATTTATGTATATGTATTTATTCAGCTTTCATGTGATCTATAAATCTCAATTTCGAAAAATTGACACTTATGACTGGTTTTGTGGTCCAGGGTCACAAATGTGCTCTGGACAAGGCTTATTTCATGTAAACAGGATTAGATTGTAACATTTTAGGTGAAGGTGACACTGAAATCTGTCCCAGTATCTCTGATATTTTCTTATAAGAGCACCATATTGAACAGGAAAAAATTAAAAATACATTTTAAAATGAATTTAAAAATAATTAAAATATTGTTTGGTATATCCAAAAATCCCAACTTGTTTACTTTCTTATATGCTTTTTCATATCTTCTTTTATAATCATATAAGTCTAATCTTTGCTCAACCGTATATATTTGCTCACATTCATCAATGACCCTTCATTTATTATATGATTGTTCCTTAGATTTAATTAGTAATTATGCTTAAGAGATGATTATATACTTTGTTTGTGTGACCTAGATGTTGATACATCTGTGATGTTAGACAGTGTCCTTTATCTTGGTGTGTGATTCATTTGAAGAATATTGTGAGTCTAAATTAAGGACAGAAGAATTGGATGATGTGCAGCTTGAATAAATCCAGATACTGGATTACAGTTACAGATACTGATGGGCTCTAAAGATATTAGACATTAGTTATTCAAAACAATTCAATAATGGAGTTAATAACAACCATGCAGCAAGGCCTAATAATATTTTACCCTACACATAGCAATGATAAAAGATTGTTAGACATACCACACTTCACAACAGGGACTATAAATTATTATCTGGAATTACTCACCAAAGGCATGTCCTAGATAATAAATGAAACTCAATATAGCTTCCTTGGTGAATGATCTATTCATAACAGCATGCGTTTGGTATACTTGATTTGTGAGATAATGAGAGAATGGCTTCATTTTATTTCTAAAGTGTTACAAAGCTTTTGATTCAGTAAAACATCCCTTTAGAAATAATTCTAAAAATTCACAAATCGAATTAGTAAACTTTATAATGATATTAACAGTTGTGTATCTTTAGAATATGGCTTGCTCAAGATTTATAATAGCTGCTGAACTGTTTTCCATCACGATAAAGAATGACGGATCTGAAGGCTATATATAACATATTGAGAAAAACATCTTAATAACAGTTCACAGATGACACAATTTTGTTTTTAAAAGACGAAAATCAAATTTTTACAATACTACATTTAATCAATCAATTTTCTAAAGAATCAGGAGTTATATTAAACATTAATAAAAGTGTGCAATTTTTGCTTTGAATGATCAACCAGCTTCATCAGTTACACAGAGGTAGAGGTTAAAACAGAAGTTAAAGAGGCTATTTGGATATTATGGTCACCCAAAACAAAGAAAAAAAAGAAAGAAAAGAAAATAAAACATTCATAGAAATAGTGATAAATATAAATATAATAATATTAACTGACATTTATCCATGCAATAACTTCTTAGGAGAACAATTTATTCAGTTCAATTGATTATTATTGTTATTATGTTGTATTTAGAGGAATTTTGTCTTTTATTTTGAATTTTGGGTTGATTAATTTTGGATATCTTTACACATTATAACAAATATGCCGTTATAAGGTTTGTATTTTAATTTAGTTCAATAACATGTAGGTAAGTAAGTAATTAGCGTAACAAATAAATACATAAAAACAACAACATAATCTATCATTGCGCTGAACCTTGGACCTATAGCACGCCTCTGCGTGATCGCTAATCTGCTCCTTTCCGTTACACTACACATGCAGTGATTGGCGTAGAAAGTTTTTGTTGCTATAAACCCTCCAATTTAAGAAACTACAGTAAGAGAGAGCTATTCACTCTTCTGTGATTTCAGGGACCCGGTATCTCATAGTCAGTCATATCCGGAGCACGCATGGCTTCTCAAAGGCAGAACGACAGCTCAGCCGGCTACCAGCCGCTCTTCAAATCCTTCGCTACAGACGCGATCCACGTTGGTTCAGAGCCGGAGCAGTGGAACTCTAGGGCCGTTGTGCCTCCTATTTCGCTGTCTACTACCTTTAAACAACACGGACCGGGGAAACATGCGGTAAGTTATTGAGCTATTTTGTAAGGGTTTGACATTGAGAATATATTAATTGTTGTATCGTATTATTCCGATGTTTAAATATGTAGATTGTGATTTGTTGTTTTCAGCAGGCTTCACTTTGCAAATTATAAGCCAGGCCTATTTGTGTTAACATTGAATGATTTAACAAAGTTTGACATTTAAACAACACCGCAGGTTAAGGTGAAATTCTTCAGTATAAAGCTCAGTTGCCCTGCTTTAAAGTGTTTATCTGGTTTTGGCTAGTTTAAGCTGGGGTTAGCTGATTTAAAATGGTCCCCTAGACCCAAACCCTTCTGGAAGACAAAGTCAACAAGTAATAAGATACCTTAACAGAAGTGTGGTTACAGATTACATCAGCAAAGATATTGCATTGACTGAAAGTTGAGTGAATATTTAACGTTAATCAACAACACATGCCATGGGAAGAGCAAGATGGTTTAAGCAAAGATCTCTTCACAAAGTAACAGTACCAACTGTACTTTTAACCCTGTGTAAGGTTTTGTTAATTCACTGTTAATAAAGATTTTACATTTGGTATACAATTAAAAAAACTAGTTTATGTGTAGTATTTTGAATTCCAAGTTCCCCCCCGCCCCCTGTTATTCTTTTCTGCCAGGGTTTTGACTACAGCAGGTGTGGAAATCCCACGAGAAGCTGTCTTGAGAGAGCAGTTGCTGCTTTGGATGGTGCACAATACTGTGAGTCCATCACCAACACATTTATATGTTATATAAAATTGCCATAACCTAAAGCTCTGTCTGACTTTGCTAATAGGTCTCGCTCTTTCCTCTGGAACGGCTGCCACTTTGACCATCACACATCTTCTTAAGACTGGAGATGGAATTTTATGCATGAATGATGTTTATGGGGGTGAGTTACTGCTTCTAATAGCTAATAAATAAAATGATAGTTGATACTAGTTGAGTCTTGCTGAGTCTGTCATGTTTTTCCTACCAGGAACAAATGAGTATTTCTCAAAAATAGCGGCGGAATTTGGCCTTGATGTCTCTTTTGCTGACCTCACAAAGCTAGAGTTGCTAAAAGCAGCTCTAAAAGCAAATACAAAGGTACACTTGGCAAAGAAAGCATAAAAAAATGCAGTGGGAAATTGCGTGGTTTAATCACCTGATAAAACCTGACAATAACATATTAATTAGATTTGGGAAGTACCGCTGTAATTAAAATGGCATATTAAATATTTAATTTCAAATAATGTCTACAGATGTTATGGATTGAGACACCCACAAACCCTACATTGAAGGTTGTGGACATCAAGGGCTGTGCAGATATTGTCCATGAGCACAACAAGGACATAATTGTTGTTGTGGACAACACTTTCATGTCCCCCTATTTTCAGGTACGAACATTTACGTTATTTTAACACATAACCCAGTGCTGCTGGTGTTTGATGTATGAATATAATCTGAGAAAATAATGTTTCACACTATGCTATTAATTAAAAAGTGAGTTAAGATAATTGTACCTTTTATTTACTTTAGTATCATTTAGAAGATTCCAGGGCAGGGACAGAATTTCCTTATACAGAAACTAAATACTGACTTAGATATTTCACTGTTTTTTTCATTCCTGGAACAGCGCCCCCTTGCACTTGGAGCAGACATCTGCATGTACTCTGCAACAAAATATATGAATGGTAAAAACAAATAAAAAGATTAACTTAAGGTTAATTAGATGAACTTTTATATAACTCAAAGTTTGTTGATCAAAGTTAAAGTTATCCATGTTATTCCAGGACACAGTGATGTTTTGATGGGACTGATTTCTCTCAACCGTGATGATATCTATGAACGACTGAAGTTTTTGCAGAGCGGTAAGGATAGTATCTGTCACCTGGGAAGACTGACTGACACCTGGGAAGAATGACTGACAGATACAAATCTGTCAGTCAGTCTCTCTGTCTGTCTGTATGTCCACACACACACACACACACACACACACACACACACACACAAAAACAACTGCTTACGATACGCCCAATAAGCTTCAATATATTTTTAAATAATCAGAAGGGCAAGGAAACATAGGCCACTAAACTTATCATCAAGAACTGTTAAAGGTTCAGCTCAGTGTTATAACGTACATAAATATGCTTAAGATGTGTTTTAACATGACTGAGAGAAGCACCAGTTAGAATATTCAAATATAACTCTGTGAACAAGGAATTCTAGCAAGAAAGAAGTTATTTTATCTACAATATTGGGAGTCTTTTGTAAGAAAAAAATAATAAATTCATTTAAAAATAGTTACTTGTCTTTCAGGTAATATAAGTAATATCCTGTTTTAATATCTGTTGCCGATATTTCCCTTTTTTTATTGCATGCAGTGAAGTCTCACTACGAAAATCCTTGTGTAATCACTATGTATAATTTGAGCAAATTATATTTTTTCCAGTTTCATTCCATACCTCCCACCTGTCACACTGTTACAGTCCTGATGTGATGATTAAACCTGTTTTGTTCTTTTAGCAATTATAATACATTGCAGAATTATGCCTGATTGAAATGTAAAAAAAAATGAGCTTGAGCATGGCAGAAGCAAAAGGTTTATTTTCATCTCTCTTGCTCTCTATTTTCTTCAGCTATTGGGACTGTGCCTTCTCCGTTTGATTGTTATATGTGCCACCGGGGTCTGAAGACACTCCACTTGAGAATGAAGCAGCACTTTAAGAACGCAATGGCTGCGGCACAGTTTCTGGAGGCCGACCCAAGAGTGGACAGAGTCATCTTCCCAGGTGTCTGTAATATTATTGTGACTTTATATAGAAATGTATGTTAGGCAATTTTGACACGTTGCTCAAATAACCCATCTGAATATAATGATAACATAATTTATTCCTGTGATGGAAAATCTGAATTTTCAGCAGCCATTACTGCAGTCTTTAGTGTCACATGATCCATTAGAAACTATTCTAATATGATGATTTGGTGCTCAAGAAACACTTTGTATTACATGTTCTTAAATAATTATAAAATAATTCTATTATAATTGATATTATTACAGTTAAATATGGGCACCTCTGGGCAACACTGAACTGGATTGTCTAAATGAACTGATACTGATAGATTCCAGTCAGACTTGACTGACTCTTGATCATCTCTTTTCCTTCAGGTCTTCCATCCCACCCTCAGCATGAGTTGACAAAGAGACAGTGCACAGGCTGTCCTGGAATGATCTCTTTCTACATCAAAGGAAAACTGGAGCATGCCTCAACTTTCCTCAGCAGTCTGAAGGTGATTTGGAGCTTCATATTGTTTGAAAATCTTTTACATCTTACATGCTTAAAGAATTATATATTTTTTTGTGCATTTCAGTTGTTTACGCTTGCTGATAGTCTTGGTGGTGTTGAGAGTCTAGCAGAGCACCCGTAAGTATGTCCAAATCCACTAACTGTTCTCTGGGAAAATTTTAGATTTAATTCTAGAGCATATAAAAAAATAAATCAATAAAGTATGGTCACTGTTTTTGTGAAAGGCATGTGGATGAGCATGAGCCCAAAAAAACTTTGGATTGCCACAAGGGGGCGTGAGAGCTTTATTTGGTTTGCCACAAGGGGGCGTGAGAGCTTTATTTGGATTGCCACAAGGGGGCGTGAGAGCGTTATTTGGTTTGCCACAAGGGGGCGTGAGAGCTTTAATGTTGTAGTAAAAAGAAATGCAAAAACAACAATTTTCCTGTCTGAACTGCCTCATTGTAGAACACCTTATCTTTTGAAACATCATTGTGACAGGTTTATGATGTTTATGGTTCACAACTAATTCACTAATTCCATTATTTCTATCAAGTAATATGATACAGTGTCTTGTCAGGTATCATTATGATTTATATGGGGAAATCAAATAAAATTGAACCAAAAACCCTTTTTTGAGGTGACATTTCATCCACCTCCATTTCCCATGGTGCACTCTTTCTTTTCCAGAGTAAGTATGACTCATGTTTCTGTGCCTGAAAATGAGAAGAAAGAGCTGGGCATCAGTGATACGCTCATTCGTTTGTCTGTGGGCCTGGAGGATGAGGAAAATATTATTGCAGACCTAGACCAAGCCCTAGCTGCTGCAGTGAGTATTTCAAAACACATTATATTTTTGCACAGTCTCACCTGATAAGAAATGTGTATACATTTTATAAACATTCAGTGACGATAGTTTTTTTTTTTTTTGAGTGTAATTATAATTTTAGCAAGAAAGCATTATTTTATTTGCCAAGGAAGCATTATTTTGTTCTAAGTGACAGTAAAGCTATTTATAAAATTACAAAAGATTTTTATTGTAAATAAATACTGTTCTCTTTAACTATTCATTAAAGAATCCTAAAAATGTATAGCAGTTTCCACCAATATTAAGAAGTATACTGTTTTTCTGGTTTATAATATTAACTTTTATTTAGAAGCAAATCAGCACATTAAAATTAATTTTGGGGGATAATTATTTATTTTATTTATCCTTTCTTTTACCAGGAACGTCCCATTGAGAAATAGAATCTCTTCTTCCAGGCAGTCCTGGTCAAGATGGCTACATAAAGTTTCACTTAAAGAACACAATACACAATTTAAATAACAAATACAATTACATATATGAAAGATCAATGATAACAGCAACATGATTCCTTCAGTGCAGCCTGCAGCAGATGGAAGTGATTCTAAGAAAAAGTATGGCTTGCATATTATTCCATAACCAGGGTGCATAAAATGAAAAAGCACATTTGACATGCTCTGAATAAACCCTAGGAACATTCAAATGAATAACAGTAGTTGATCTAGTAAAGATGTACTTGTTATAGTAATATGATATAAGACTAGAAATGTTAGTAGTAAGTTTGCCTCACAGTGCCTTTGCAACAAATAATAACATATTCATTTTCCTTCATTGATATAAGCAGGACCTACAATATCATAGATAGCATACAATGATGAGTATGTGAACTAGCATTTATTCCAAAAAACATAATATACATTATCCAGCTTTTTCAGTAAGGATGAATCTGTGTTCATGTACAACACAATACCTTAATCTAATACTGACAAAAAAGAGCTTTGTACGATCCTCATCCTGGCTTTTTTTGGGAGGCAAGCTACCAATGTGTACATTAAAAGCCAACTTTGAGAGATAAGACTCTATACCTTCAGTGGTAGAGATAGATGAGACAGATGTCTAAGTATGACTTGGAGAAACTAGATTTAGAAGTTTTGGCATTTTAATGACATCAGTTGAAGCTGTAGTGAATGAAAGGAATCCGGGAGAAATTCTGTCTTGATTCAAAGAAGGTGCAACTATATAAGTAATAGTGCTATCAGCATAAAAAATTTAACTTTTATAAATATAGAAAGTAAAAGTGGAGCTAAAATAGACCCTTGCTGTACACCCTTTTTAACTGTTAATAATGCTGAAGAATATTACTATATCAAAATACATTAAGTTCTTTCAGTGAGATAGTTCTTGAAACAATTCAAATTCGTTTTACCTAAGCCTATAGATTTAAGCCTCTGTAATAGCAGTTTATGATTTACAGAGTCAGGCTTTGGACAAATCAGCAAATAAGGCAACACTGTGCTGTTTCTTACTTAATGATTTAATAATGATTTTATTTGTAACTTGCAAAACCACAGTATAGTGCTGTTGTCTGATCTAAAACCTGACTGAAATTCACTCAAAATATTATGTTGAGATAAACATTCTTTTAATTGACCACTTTCAAAACCTTTTGCCAAAACAGTCAATCTAGAAATAGGACAATAGTTATTTAATTCAGAAGGTTCTCCACCATTTAATAGCAGGAGGACCATTGCTGAATAACATTGGAGGGTAAACTCAAATTAAATATTGAAGCAATAGGTTCTGAAATTTTTAAAATGTAGGTTTCTATTTTATCAGGTATGCCAGATTTTTTTAGTCTAAGCTCAGATGTGCACCATGCAACTGACTAATTTCCCTTAAAATCGTGATCCACCAAATTACTGTAGTTAAAAGTGTCTGCAATATTTGCTTTGCCTTTAATTGAACTCTAACTCACTTTTAAAAAGTCAAGAAACCTGTTTAAAAAAAAAAAAAAAAAACTTATCTGTTAGTGATTAAGACAATTTCCAGAATTTAACAATATCAATTTTATTTTCATTTATCAAATTAATATAATACATATTTCTTGATGTTCTATAATGTGTCCAGTCTACTGTTTTCTTTGCTTATGCTTATTAGTTATGCATGATTGTTTTTGTCTAATAAAGGCTGAAATGGATTCATTAAACCGAGGGTTGTTTCTGCCACTCATCCTGAATCTTCTGAAAGGAGCATGATTATCACAAATAGCGAAGGGGGATATTTAAAATATTCCTAAGCTTCTGCTACATAATCGCCATCCATTATATATGAATCACCGTTACACACATTGTGGAAAAAGCTTATTCAATGAAATGTCTAAATTGTTTTTTATAAATAAAATGAGGTCTACTTTTATGCATTTTAAAAAGATATTTGACAGTGATTACTGAAATTGTTATAAAAGAAACTCCAGCTGCAGAGAAACCATGTAGTACATTTGTTTAAACAACAAGTAAAGGAGATTTATTTTTTTTCATATAAAACCATTAAAACCATTCAGATTTGGTGAAATTGTGAATCAAATCAATGAGCAATGTAATGGCTTGACTTGATAACATCCGACCACAATTTGAATATTTGAAACTTTTTGCAGAAATAATTGAATAGGCAATAATTGGAAAGCCATCTATTCTAAGGACATAACCCTTTATATGTATCATATTTGTGATTGTGTGTTTTAACAATGTCTCAGTGTCATCTGAGTCTGCCCATAATCGAAATGAGTCCAGATTAAGATGGAAAACTGTAATTCATTACAAGATCCTGTGATGCTGAAGTCTGGAGTAATGTCTGGAGAATTAAATTAAATAAAAAAATTTACAACTTAAAAATACTATATTATGTTTTGACTGCAGATGTGGTTCAAACAGATCATGTTTTGACTGTGCATTTAACTTCAATCATTCAAAACTACAATGAAACTAACTTGGCAAGAGCATGAAAACTTGTGAAGGAGGCTGCAGGACAAGGTGCAAAATTTTTAGTGTTACCTGTGAGTATTACATTCTGTTTCTTGGGTTATGACTACTATATTAATGTTGGTTTATATATAAAAAAAATGCATTTAATAATCCATTATGTATGATGGCAGGAGTGCTTCAACTCCCCTTATGGAACCGGGTTCTTTGCTGAGTATGCTGAGAAGATCCCAGGAGAGTCCACAAAGGTGTTGTCAGAGGCAGCCAAGGATTGTGGGGTCTATTTAGTGGGCGGTGAGACCCTCAGACACAAACCAGCATGTTAGTGTGTTTGATGCCATTCATTTCCATGTCCCTCACATGACTGTGTCTTTGTTGTAGGCTCCATTCCTGAGGAGGATGGAGGAAAGCTCTATAACAGCTGCTCAGTTTTTGGACCTGATGGAAAGCTGCTTGTCAAACACAGGAAAGTGAGTGACAGTAAAGTCTTTTGAGTGTTTCTTAGGAAATCTAGTTTAATTTTATGGTGTTTTTTGTCACTCACTTTCCTAAGGATTTCTGGAATTTAGAATCTTGTTTTTTTTTCTGCAGACTATTTGAGTAATGTTATCTATATATATAAACCTGACAATAAACCGTTTCAGCTCAATTTAAATGTATTACTATGGCAAAATTGTTCAACATTTAGTTAATATTGAAAGTTAAACGAATAGCTTAAAACTTTTTCTTAAGTCCTTTAAGATGAAAAACTTTGATTGGTAGATGAATAGTAAAAAACTTAAATAATGGTCCAATGCTACAACACAAGATTAAATGAAAGCTTTCATGGAGAAGCAGGACTAGCATTTATCGAGGTTGAATTTAATGGAAAGGTTGGACATGACATGATAAATAATTTGCAAGTGAACTGAAACGTAGTACAAGGCTAATTTAATGTGCAGTGTAGGATTATAGGTTAATTTTTAAAGAATAATAAATGAAGGATTTTTTTTTTAACTTATTAAAAATATTGCTCCAGGATTGGGAAAACATTTCCCATCAGAAAACAATTCGGGAATACCATTGCTTATATATATATAATTTAATCCTTACAAATTAGGCATTCAGCATCTAAGGAGTGCAAGGGGAGGAAAAAAAAAACAGTTACATCTCCATGTTTTCTGGCTCAGTGACACAGGTTTCGTGCATAGTTGTATGGGTTGGTATGGTTACTGTGCCCTCTTTTCATGCAGGGGTGAAGCTGACAAAAGCTGGGTCAGAGGAGGCTTCTGTATATGCTGACATAGGTGAGTTTGGTAACAGTTGCATTTAGATCATTAAAAGTAAAAGCTGTAGAGAATGTTTAAAACTGCTATTTACAAAAATGCTATTACAGTAGGCTCTTTATATTATGTGGTAATTTTCATGTAACACGTTATAAAAAATAATATACCATCATCATGACATCTATTCAGTATGCTAAAATAGTAATAAAGCTAAAAACTCAAGTACTTTCACTGATGATTTTATGCTTCTGTTTGTAAAAGTCATCAGTCGCAGTAACTAAATGCAGTAGGTGTGGGTAACCAGTCTACAGACATTTGATTTATTGCCAGGAACAAGTGCCTCACAGTTTGTACTTGTTGTACTAATCTTCAAGTATGTACAATACAGCAGTTTGAATTCTGTCTCCCCGAGGCCTTTAATTTACACTGACTTTGATAGAATGCTGAAAAAAATGAACAGTGATTAATATCAGTTTGAAAATATAAAAACTGAAAATGCAGTGCTAAAATAGTCTTTCTGCCACATTCAGAAATGCTGAATATATTTTAATTATATTTAGTTTCAACATAACCCCTTAACAGATAATAAAGATAATGACATGACAGTGGGGTATATTACTAATACAGTAACAAATACAGTAACTGCATTTGTGCTCCAGCCTGTCTAACTATTTCAGGATAAACAGGTAACGTTATGAAGGTTTTTTGGTGCTCTTTCCCAACAACATAACATGTTGTGGATATTTATCATGGTCTAAACATTTAGATGTCTTGACTGTGACTGTGAATGACTGTGTATGAGCTGTTTATCAATGTATTTTGAAAACAGATACATTCATATTCTTTGCTTGACATGTTTTATTCTATTGTATGCAGTTGCAGGTCTCTTGTTTAGCTGATTGTATCGGAAAAGGAGGATATTCAATATAAGAAAAGCTTAAACCAATGGTTTTGAATGAAGTTTGCACCATCTCAAGCTGATTCATCCTTTGAAATGAAACTGTGAATCACTTCCAGCCAATCACAGTTAATAAGCATTATGAAAGATACCAGAATTAAGCCAGCATTTCCAAACCATGTTACACATCAGTCTCAGGACGGGAAACCCATTGCTCCACATCAGCAACATAATGTCAGTTCCCTTGCAACATGAATCATCTGCAACACAAAGGAATAATCGTCATTTAACAAATTCACACAGATCATCAAGTATATTATATTACAATAGTATAGTATACTCAGTGGTGTAGTGGGGCCTGGAGAAGTGGGTATACTATTAAATTATGCCCCAATTTTTTTAAAGCGACACCATGGGCCCTATCATACACCCATCGCAAGTGTTTATGCTAGTTTCAGCCCAAAGCATTTCTTATTTTCCTGTCCTGCGCTGCATTGTTTAAATAGCAAATGCATTTGCACCCATTTGTGTGCCCATGGGAGTACTGGTCTAAAAAAGAGGTGTGTTCAGGTGCATTGTTGGCGCGTTGCTGTTTTGAGGAACTGCAAATAGACTGCGCCATAGACCAAGTCAAACCTGGTCTAAAGTCTGCCGCAGTATTTTTTCTTTATTTAAAGAGTGCGTTATTAATATGCGTAAATATAACAATAGGCTGTTACCAATTAAATCAGTATTAATCAAGTCTTCAGAGATAGAAGCTGCGTCTGATGTTGCTTTTAGATGTAGGCCTATTACCAGTTTAATGCTGATCAGACGGCTGTACATGCCTTTACATAGCAATTACAACTGTATAATGAAATTATATTAATGTTTTATACAATATTTTAACAGAAATACGTAATGACAAAATGAAATGATAGGCCTACTTTATGATACTTATGAAAGTAATCACCACTAGGTAGCAGTAAGTCATTGTGTTAATAAAGCCTTTTATCCAGTCTATTCCTTCAAGATTCTGATTCATTCAGGAATAAATTCAAGTGTCTGTCTTTAATAATTGGTCATTGAATTGTTGTCTATAATTGTTGTCTTTCAAAGACTCTGTGCGCCATACTGTGACTTTGGTTTGATGACGTCAAGAAAATAACCGCCCCACCCATTCACTTCTGAGAACTAGGCTCCTATCCTATCATGCCATACAATGTAACTGTAAAAATAATATAAATATGTAACTTCACATAGTTTTGTACATATTTGTTTACAATTAAATAAAAACACGACCCCCTACTTGCTCTCTCTATTCATTTTCAAACTGCTTGTTTTTCATAAAAAACACTAGCTTTATATATTCTATATATTTCTAATCTATCTACTTGTTTTCTTTGTGTGTGTGTGTGTGTCTATAGATATGTATATATATACATACAGATGGCATCTCAACAAACTAGAATGTCATGGAAAAGTTAATTTATTTCAGTAATTCAACTCAAATTGTGAAACTTGTATTAAATAAATTCAATGCATACAGACTGAAGTAGTTTAAGTTTTTGGTTCTTTTAATTGTGATGATTTTGGCTCACATTTAACAAAAACCCACCAATTCACTATCTCAACAAATTAGAATACTTCATAACAAAAAAAATACAAAAACATTTTTAGTGAATTGTTGGTCTTCTGGAAAGTATGTTAATTTACTGTGCATGTACTCAATACTTGGTAGGGGCTCCTTTTGCTTTAATTACTGCCTCAATTCGGCGTGGCATGGAGGTGATCAGTTTGTGGCACTGCTGAGGTGGTATGGAAGCCCAGGTTTCTTTGATAGTGGCCTTCAGCTCATCTGAATTTTTTGGTCTCTTGTTTCTCATTTTCCTCTTGAGAATCTATGGGGTTAAGGTCTGGTGAGTTTGCTGGCCAGTCAAGCACACCAACACCATGGTCATTTAACCAACTTTTGGTGCTTTTGGCAGTGTGGGCAGGTGCCAAATCCTGCTGGAAAATGAAATCAGCATCTTCAAAAAGCTGGTTAGCAGAAGGAAGCCTGAAGTTCTCCAGAATTTCTTGGTAAACGGGTAGAGTGGCTTTGGTTTTCAAAAAACACAATGGACCAACACCAGCAGATGACATTGCACCCCAAATCATCACAGACTGTGGAAACTTAACACTGGACTTAAAGCAACTTGAGCTATGAGCTTCACCCTTCCTCCAGACTCTAGGACCTTGGTTTCCAAATGAAATACAAAACTTGCTCTCATCTGAAAAGAGTACTTTGGACCACTGGGCAACAGTCCAGTTCTTCTTCTCCTTAGCCCAGGTAAGATGCCTCTGACATTGTCTGTGGTTCAGGAATGGCTTAACAAGAGGAATACGACAACTGCAGCCAAATTCCTTGACACGTCTGTGTGTGGTGGCTCTTGATGCCTTGACCCCAGCCTCAGTCCATTCCTTGTGAAGTTCACTCAATTCTTGAATCGATTTTGCTTGACAATCCTCATAAGGCTGCTGTTCTCTTGGTTGGTTGTGCATCTTTTTCTTCCACACTTTGTCCTTCCACTCAACTTTCTGTTAACATGCTTGGATACAGCACTCTGTGAACAGCCAGCTTCTTTGGCAATGAATGTTTGTGGCTTACCCTCCTTGTGAAGAGTGTCAATGATTGTCTTCTGGACAACTGTCAGATCAGAAGTCTTCCCCATGATTGTGTAGCCTAGTGAACCAAACTGAGAGACCATTTTGAAGACTCAGGAAACCTTTGCAGGTGTTTTGAGTTCATTAGCTGATTGGCATGTCACCACATTCTAATTTGTTGAGATAGTGAATTGGTGTGTTTTTGTTAAATGTGAGCCAAAATCATCACAATTAAAAGAACCAAATACTTAAACTACTAAAGTCAGTGTGCACTGAATTTATTTAATACACCAGTTTCACAATTTGAGTTGAATTACTGAAATAAATGAACTTTTTCACGACATTCTAATTTATTGAGATGCACCTGTGTGTGTGTGTGTGTATTTATATAGGCTATATAAAAAACCTTGCTACGCTTACTGCGTTGGGCTAAACGAGACTTGTCATCGCATTTTATTGTTGGTTTTGATTGCTTTTTTTCCCTCATTAGTAAGTCGCTTTGGATAAAAGCATCTGCTAAATGACTAAATGTAAATGTAATAGTTAATAATCTACTAAAAATGACCACTATACCAATACAAGTGCTCAGCATTATTTCAAAGGACATTTAAACCATCTCTGATTTTTCTTATATAGTGTTTTATTGTAGGCCTATATTGTTATTGTACATAACTATGTGATCCCTAAAAAAAATTGTGTTCTTTAGCCCCGGAATGAATACTCGGAAGTGACCGCATATTGGATACAATATTCTAATGATCCAAATATAATGGTTTGTGCTCTACTTAACATTGGGTTTTGCTGTAGGCCTAAACCATACATTTTTGACTGAAACTTGTCTATTAATACCTGTTTGCATGAACTTTAACTTTGAAATGTTTTAACTGTTGCCCCACCTTCTACTTCTCAGACCTTGTACTTTCTATGGTATCGTGCTGGGAAAACAGGAAGGAACATTGTGCTTTGCGAGTCACCCATCGCGTGTTGGTACTGGCGCACCACAGTCTGCTTTGCCGATTGCGAAATGTGATTGGTAAACAGTTCGGCAGAATATACCCTGACCACTTCTACTACTTGCTCCCATCACCCAGTCGTAAAGAAATTTGGAAATACGGGACAAAACATGATTTTTTTTTTCAAAATAAGTCGGGACACTAAAAATAGAGCTGAAATACGGGACTGTCCTAGGAAAAATGGGACGTCTGGTCATCCTATTGTTAGGCCATACTTTTGGGCTGGTAAACCAAAATGATGTGCCAAACTGGTGATTTTAGGAGCTGTAAGGAAAGAACTTAATAAAATTTTAAATAACAATGAATAAATAAAATGTTATTTTTTTATATTAACTTATGTGCAGTTAAAAAAAAAGTTAAAAAAGACTCATGTAGGCTACTACATAGATCATATACTCGATTTAAATGACTCTTTCTAAAATGTAAAAATGTACATGACAGTTAATTTTACTAAATTACATGCTAAAAAATGCTAAATTTTAGAATGCATCTAATTTCTTTAAATATTTGATGAATACATGTCTGTAAACCCTGCATGTTTCTTGTTTTTAATGACACACAATGCTATCTGAGATTATGTAACTATTTGGCCTATAAAGTCCAGCCTAAATATCCTTATCAAATTATATCATAACCAATTAATATGCAACACAAAGTGTTCCACATTTTTTTTAAAGATATTGTCATGCAGTGGACTGAGGATTGAAGAGTGT